>NC_136733.1:25518303-25705803 GCF_936440315.1 Barbus barbus
ATTATTAGCTCTTAAACAAGGCCTGTGTTCACTGGAGTACTAGATTCAGGAACTACCGCGCACTACCCTGATTTACTGGACTGTTTGTTGATAAAGTTTTTTTGTGATGGCATTAATCAACCACTTCAATCTGAGCTTAGACACGAGGGTCCACGTTCATTACTTGCTCAATTTATGGATTATGCTTTGTTGACTGTTGGTTCTTTGTTTACTGTGGGTGATGCGGAGGAAGAACGTATCTATGACCGAGATAGCAGCTGCGTTAATGCACGCTCACAAAATGGCGGCGACAGCGGAGCCCGTTCACAAATTGGCGGCCACAACAACACCCCGTCATGTCATTGCTGCCAGTCATGAGCCAAGTCAAGTCACAGTTGATCTTCATGAGTCCAGTCAAGTCAGAGTTGATCGTCGTGAGCCAAGTCAAGTCAGAGTTGATCGTCGTGAGCCAAGTCACCGTTGACCGTCGTGAGCCAAGTCAAGTCAGAGTTGATCGTCGTGAGCCAAGTCACCGTTGACCGTCGTGAGTCAAGTCAAGTCAGAGTTGATCGTCGTGAGCCAAGTCAAGTCAGAGTTGATCGTCGTGAGCCAAGTCAAGTCAGAGTTGATCGTCGTGAGCCAAGTCAAGTCAGAGTTGATCGTCGTGAGCCAAGTCACCGTTGACCGTCGTGAGTCAAGTCAAGTCAGAGTTGATCGTCGTGAGCCAAGTCAAGTCAGATTTGATCGTCGTGAGCCAAGTCACCGTTGACCGTCGTGAGTCAAGTCAAGTCAGAGTTGATCGTCGTGAGCCAAGTCACCGTTGACCGTCGTGAGTCAAGTCAAGTCAGAGTTGATCGTCGTGAGCCAAGTCAAGTCAGATTTGATCGTCGTGAGCCAAGTCACCGTTGACCGTCGTGAGTCAAGTCAAGTCAGAGTTGATCGTCGTGAGCCAAGTCAAGTCACCGTTGACCGTCGTGAGTCAAGTCAAGTCAGAGTTGATCGTCGTGAGCCAAGTCAAGTCACCGTTGACCGTCGTGAGCCAAGTCAAGTCACCGTTGATCGTCGTGAACCCAGTCAAGTCACAGTTGAACTTCCAGAGTCTCTTCACGTCAGTCTCGTCCCTTCTCAGCTGTTCGTCCAGAGTCTCGTCCCATCCCATATCATTAAAAAAAAAACATATAATTTGATGAAACAACAAAATATAAGCTAACTTTTCTCATTTTAATTTAGTTTAACCTGATGTATTAAAATAATTAAAACGAATAATAATATATAAAATAAATAACATAAGTGTCAAAAACTGTGATCTGTGAATGGTCCTTCTTCTGTCTTGTTCACTGCTTTATAAAATGGTAAAACTTTATTTTAAGGTGTCCTCATTACAAGTTACATGTACTTGCTGTTATAATAACAAATTATGCATAATTACATGCAACTAACCCTAAAGTAAGCACATGTAGTTAATTAATATTTCTTGGTACTTATATATATATAATTACACTGTAACTAGTACACCTTCAAATAAAGTATAACCTGTAAAAAGTACTACCACAAAAATCAGTAGTTGCCATATTTGCCACATGCTAGGCTACTGCAAACAAAATTACACAGGAACAGATGTGAATTGTATCCGTTAGCAACATGACTGTCCTGCGTGAGTGAATGTAATGCAGAACAAGGCCTTCAAATCATACCTTTGTAACGGCCCTCTCTCTATGAATAACGTTAAAGGCAGCAGTCTGCTGAAGAGAGGCACTGGAGTTTTATGTAAGCCTGTGGCAGGGGTCAAGCGTCTATTGTTTACAGAAAGAGGAGCAGCATTCACTTGCGACCAGCAGGCTGAATAGCATTTGCTGTTAAGAGGAGGGACCCTGCATAAAATATACTCCAGCACACACGGCTGTAGACAAAAGCAGCGCAGCCAATTTAGAATCATTGAGAGAGCCGATAATAAAGTAGGTCAGATTATATTAATAAAGTCTGTGCGTGCATTTTAGATGAAGAATCATGATGATTTTACAGGCTCGTTATGTCTATTGAGAGATGGGGATGTTAAATACAGTAAGTGTGAACTGCACTAAACACTACCACTGTTAATGGGAATAAAAATAGGAGGAATATTACATTGTGAAATAACCTTATTCCATGTAATCTTGTGGATACTCAATCCCAAGATAAATAACAAACAATTTATCACTATATCACACGTTTAACTGTGGATGCTGGTTCAGAAACTATTGTGAGTTTTGCATTGTTGGGACATTCTCTATAGGTAGGTATTTAACAAAAGTGCAGTTTTGTAATTCGTAGAGTGTTTACTGCGAGACAGTGATTACAGACTTTGATTTCCCCAGGAAAATCATTTTGCTTTGGATAGATGACTAAATTGGCTCAAAGGTCAGATTTAATGTAATGGCAAAAAAAGACTAAATCAATTCTACTCAGAGTCACTATTACTGTCATCTGAACACAAGTGAGCCAATGATTCTGACTCGAAAACTCTGATCAGATGAACTGCATTTAAAGTCTTTGATTATAAACACATACCTGTGATGGCACATTCTCTATACTAATGCACCAAGTTACTTTGTTGCCTGGCAACTGTAAAAAATCCTGTGTTAGCATAAAGAACTATATTTGTCAGACCTCTGTTGTGTGTGTCTTGTGTTTCCATGCCCATATTTGGTTTGTTTCCTGTCCTTGTTAAATGTGATTAGTAGTTTATTCTGTTCCAGGTGTGTTTGAGTTAATTATCCTGCGTATTTATAGTCCTGTCTGTTCAGTGTTATTTCGTCTGGTCTACTCGTTACTCCCCGATGTTCCTGTCTGTGTCTGCCTTGCCTTGCCTTGTCCTGCCCTGTCCTGATGTCGACATTAAAGTCTATTGCTTGAGTTTACGTCCTCGTCTGCGTGCCCTTGATCCTCCCTGCTGTGTGCACCGTGACAATATTACTTCATGTAAATTGTTTATGCTGATAAATATTATTAATAAATGGCTTAAATAATGAAATTAATCATATTTATTAGATTTATATAATATATTCAATATATTATTGCAATAAATTTTATATCATTTTATAATTCTTCATTAAACGCTTTTGTTTTTGTTATCTTAGTGTCTTCATTTTATAAAAAAAAAAAAATCAATACACCACCTAAGTCCATATGTTACAGTGATTTTAAAGGTTTAATGCAAAGCGGAGCCTAATAGCACCCCTTACTTATGGGAAAATCACTATATCACAAGGCATATTGAGAATTATTGCTTTACTAAAAGTGTGTGAAAACTGTGAAATAATAAAAATAATAAAATAAGTGAAGCTCCTGTTTCGGCATAGGCATAAATGCCACTTAGGTTGTTCTTTTTTGTAGAGTTGTGTTACAGTGACTTGAGACCATCCAAACAGACTTGTTGCCAAACACAGATGCCTTCAGGTACATTATTGAGGCCTGAGAGAAAATAGCAGAGTGATCAATACAGGTTTCAGCTTGCCTCTCTTTATCTTAGTTTTTGGTCAGTCAAAACAGATCAATGAAATATGGCTGCTTTTCAATATTAAAAAAACCCACTTTGCTTTACAAATGATTGTATCTGCAGTGAAAACACATGTAGATGAGAACTGATAAAATTCATACACTTCTGCTGCTAAAAAAACAACAACAAAAAACAACAACAACAACTCTACTGTGTAGCCTTTTGCCCTTGTGAAAGAATCAGTTCCAAGCAAAAAGGAACATTAAATAATAACATCAATGTCCAGTCTACCAACTTTGCCTTTCCTCTCTAATGTCCAGTCCAATCCGATTTTTTTTTTACACTTCTATTTGTTTAAATCCTTGTAAAAAATTAAAAATATATATATAAAAAAAAAACTCAATGAGCTTCGGTCCACTTTGTGGTGCTGTTGGGGGCTGGCAACGAATACTACGACCCAGCAGGACTTGCTGGCACCTGGTCGGGCGGCCTGTGCAAAGCCCCTAAGCCATCTGGGGGTAATTACCGCTAGGTATTCTTTAAAGGACCAGATGGGACCACGACACTGAGGAGGGGAGCAAGGGGGCCAGGAGGGTCCTTACCCCTCCCTGTCATTTACAACATAATTCCATTCAGTGATACACTTAATCCTCCCACCAGTAAGAGGCTCTTTCAGACCGCTGTGGTCGCTGCTCCTTTTATGTAAATCCGCCCTCTCCTTAAAAGAAAAAAAGAGAAAGAAATACAGCGACGTCTCTCCAGAGACAGGGAGAAATTATTCATCCTCAAATGCTTTCCGCCACCGCAAGTACTGTAACATATTTCCCGTTTAGTGTCTTTCTATCTTCTCCCCCTTGAAAGCAGAAGTGTTATTTGTTTAGAGAGAGATGAGTGGAGTGAGAGAAAGACAGAAAAGGAGAGGAGGAGAGATAGAGAGAGAGAGAGACTAAACTAAGCTTGTTCTGAGCAAGGTCAGTGTCAGAGGCCGAGGTGGTACCAGCTGAGGTCGATTTAGCCACCTGTTAGATGGATGCACGCTTCTCTTTCTTTCTTTCCCCTCTGAACACTACCCTGCTCTGCCAGCCCCTCAAATTAAATTAAGAAGTAAAATGTTAATCTCACGGGAATACACAATCAGATTCCCTCAATTCTAATGAGGTTATTCCTGAGGAAGGGAGGGTGGGATGGACAGAAATTAAAATATGTTCTTTTAAAAAGTACAAAGTGGTGCCATCTTGTTCTGTCTGCCTCTGTTTACAGAGCCTGAAAATTCTATTGGAAAATGTAATATTCTAAATCCCCGATTCCCAATCAGGGGAACACGGACCCCAGGGGGCCCCTAAGCAGATACTTTGTACTGATAAATCTATAAATGAAAATTTGTTGATGTATTAAAAGAACTAATTATGAATAATGTAATTTTTTCCCAATTCTATAATTCTTTTTGAGTAAAAAAAACAATGCATGCAAATTTGCAAGAAAATAATTTTCTGGTGGTTTATTTTTGAAAAAGAAAAAAAAAAGCTTAAATTGCTGATGTGAGAGTTTTACTGATTAATCTGCTCCAATTGCTTTTTTGGAATTATCAGTAATCAGCCAAAGCCATCAGGGCAGACACATTTCATTTTTGACTGGAGTGAAAACAAGGCTGTGAGGAACAGAAGTATAATGTGTTAAATGGATTGCTAATTGTTCAGCGGATGAAACATCTTTCTACAAAACTTTAACTAGACAAAAAAATTCAAGTTTGATCTATGATCATGTGATCTTGGACCTTTATAAAGTGTATAGACTATACGTCTATTCCTCACAGCCTTATTTTCATTACTATCTCTCACAACCTTGTTTGAACAGTATAATGTGGCATCTACCTCAAGGTCTAAACTTGCTCCTTTTTATTTTTAAAGTGCATTTTACAATAGATTACAATAGATGTTTAAAAAGAGACAACTTACAACAGATTTTATTTCTATTTGTTTTTCTCTCTCCCTTTATTCTGCATCATTCATACACTTCATATGACAATTAAACAAAACTAGTGATGAAGCATAGCTATTGTTTTTTACTTAACCCTCATGTTGTATCAGTCATTTCGATCCAGAGAGGTTTTTTGGTAACACTTTATTTTAGGGTCTCTTAACTAGTTGCTTACTAGCATGCATATTACTAGAATATTAGCCATTTATTAGTAGAAATTAAGCACATATTAATGCCTTATTCTACATTACCATATTCTACAGCCCTAATCCTACCCAATGCCTAAACTTAACAACTACCTTACTAAGCAGCAAATTAGGAATTTATTGAGGGAAAACTCGTAGTTAATAGTGAAAAAGTGTTCCCTGTTCTAAAGTGTTACCGGTTTTTTTCCCTGACAATGCTAAAATGTTATTATATTCGACTAAATCTTATTGACTTGAGCTCACGAATACCAAATTCACAAGAAAATGTTGATAATTTTTGTACTTTTTAGGATTTCTTTTTTAAATATTAACTGTTAAGATGTTTTAATTTCTCTCTATATATAGATATAACTAAACATATATAATCTCTGCATAAAATCAGTCTTTTTTTTAATTGCAGCACCTTGTGAATTAATGTAAGCTGTACAAATGATCCCCGCTAAAATCTTTCCATTTGTAACAAATAAATGTTTAATAATTTGTAATGTGATTTATTACTATGCATTAACCCTTATTAGAGAGGAGAGTCAGCGAGGCAGATGAGTGAAACCAAGAGTGATGGGGAGACTTGTGGCAGCCACCATGAACCCCAGCAGTTGGCTTGCTCGTGCTCTCCACACATCCTAATTTAATTAGATCCTAACCTTTCCTTTATAATTTAGTGCCCTCTCCCTGTCTGTGCCATTCATCTTTCCATGATAAATATTTCATTGTTTTCCAAGCTCCCCCCTAAAATGCAAGCCATAAATGAATATCCACTAAAGCTCTTCTCGCTCTCTCTCTCTCTGTGCTAGTGCTCGGCACAAACCTGAGTGCCTTAGAAAAGACATTTATATGAAAATCAGCAGAGCATGATGAAAGCTAGAAACACAACAATATGACTTCTAAATTATCTTTTGTTAACGGAAAATTGTTGCATTACGCAAATTTATGGAAATACTGTCGATGCGACGGTTTGGACTGAACTTGCATATGCTGCAAATATTAGCCGCAAGATTACGACCAAAGAAGGACGCCCATGTGACATCAATGTGTCAGAGCACATGTGCTAAACCACAGAGAAAACAGTTTAGTAAAGCAACAGTAACAGGTAAAATTGCTTGCCCAATGCTTAATGCATATTTAAAAATTGCAAAAACACAATGTTGTCATTCACTGACTATTCAGAACACTATGTAAAAAGATTTTATGGAAATAACAAGAGTAACAAAAAGTTTTGAGAGTCCCACCAAACCAAATCCTTTCCAAGCATCTCTCTGTGTGAGCTCCACCTGCAGTCTTTTGAAAAAATCTGAACATCCAGCAGAGGCTAACACAAGATAAAGCACTCAGAGTAAGAGCCAGCAGACCAGATGGCAGCAGTTTGAACTCATGGGTCGCTAACAAGCTAGACGGCATATCACTGCATACCCGCCTGACATGGAGGAGGACAATGAGAGAGAGCAAAGGCCAGTAAGGGGCCTGAGGTGGTCTGGGACAAGGCATAAGCCATCGCTCAGACTCTGGTGGTATATAGACCAGATTGGGAGGTGGAGACTGACATTATTAACATTCTGGGAGAGAACGATAGGGGTGGCCGTGACGGGGGGGCGTACGTCTTTGATTACAGCCCCCTGCAACTGTTTCTTAGTCCCGTGCAGCAGAACTATGAGGCTCTTGCAAACATACTGTGAGGTAAATAAATGATGAACAGTAGCATGGGATGAACAGAACAGTACTCTAGTTCAGGAAACACAGTGATTATACACTCTTCCAGGTGAAATATTTATGGTATTGATCACTTCCTGTCGACATGACACCAGCTTCTGCAAATTTTTCACAATCGTCTCTGGGCCAACTTGGTAATAAGATATAAAACACAAAATTTTGCTGAACGATGAGAAGGATTTGACTCAAGACAAGTAAATATGAACCACGTCTTTTTATTTGCTGCTGTTTGCCGGCAGATGTATGTGTGATTACACTTAATTCAATTCCACTATGAATTTGCGTCAAATTCAGTCAGGTTAGCTAGGATAGAAAGCAAGCACCTGAAAGACTTGAAGGAATAGTTCACCCAAAAATGAAAATCCTCACTGAAAAAAAAAATCATTTTGAAATTGCTATGAAATAATAATATTTAAAAACAAATGTTAACTGTAAACCATCACTTTGGGCCAATGGTCATAAATGGGTTCAAGAGTTCACGCCTGATGTAAAAATTACAACGTTGTGAAGCGTTTGAATGTAAGTAAATTCTAAGCATGGAAAAAAAAAAGAAATGTGGAGTTTCAAGCATGGACTTTCAAGTTTCAAGCTGGGAACAAATCATTTATAGTTCAAAAAAGTTAAAAATATTTGTATTTTTGTTACACAAACAACAAAATGCTTCTAAAATGCTTTAGAAGACATTGATTCATCAACTTGTATGGATTCCCGTCATGTTCGTTTTTCATGGTTTTTGAAGCTGCAACGATGGGAGTCCCATCGTTTACCATACCAAGTCATATACATTTGGGATGGCATGAGAACAAACACCAAACAAAACTTTTTTTTTTCAATGACCTTACAGTATATGTTTATATTTGTCTGTACAATTATTGTTACACCCTCTTAAAAACTGACAATAGGTTTAATGACACAAAAGAAAAAAGAAACAGTCTAAAATGTCTGAAAGCAGAAGCAAATAAACACTGTAAATTATTAACTACAAAAGGAAGTGTCTGTATTATTAGTCTGCTGTTTATTGCTGCAGGTCTGTAATCCTGAATCACTGAACAACGTCAAGATAAATTCCTCTTTTCCCCAGAGTTTAAATGCTGGTTTTGTTGCCATCTCTCTCTCCTCCCAGGGCATGCAGATGCCAGATGCAATGAATAGAAGCTCACAGTGACAAACAAGCAAACAGACAGAAGAGGCAGTGAATTATCGCAGTGCGCCGCCCCACTAATTAAAATTTTCGCTTGTAACTTATGTCAGCATTGTGGGAGGGGTGGCTGATGATCTTCCCTTTCCTTTTCATCAGAGTCGTGCGTGCACAGCGGGTAAATTACGGGGACAGACTGAACGGGCTGCTCTTACGAGCCCAAATTGAATACGCCCGCTTGCCCCGCAGCCCCGCGTGCGAGCTCACTAGGGAATGAAATATTGGGAGCGTTCCACTCCCCATTGAGAAGCCCTGATTGATCAGCACCAAAGGAGGATTTGTCAAAACAACAAGGGCTGAGCCCAGTGGGAAGTCAATATGTTTCATTTAGTCACCCGCTAAGACGCAGGGCTTAGCTAGCAGGGACTGTCACAGGAAATCAGGGGACACTGCTAAGTGGGTGCTAAGCTAGGGAGTGTGCATTAGCAAACAGAGCAGCACTTTGAAAGTAGATACAAACTAGCAGTGGGTTAGGGTGTGGAAGTAGGTGGGAGATAAAGAGAGAGAGAGAAAGTAGGTGGAGAGGAGTAATGGGGGGGCGTTGACCTCTGCTCCAGCGGCTAAATCAGCAGGCTCAGCTGGGGAGGCTTTTAGCTACTTGCAGGACAGATGCACTGCCCTAAGCCATAATCTGTGTCCCGCTTCAAATGACAAATGGCACACTGCAGCGCAGGAATATTGCATTATATAGTAAGTACCTCCCAGTCAGTAAGTTATAGGGCTGCACCTCGGCTACATACACTGCTGCAAATGTCCGCCTGCGGCCTACAGCACTCTACCACTCTGCCAGCCTGGACTTTGTTTTACAACATTCAATTAGATATGGGGCATAACCCCTGACTTAATTTAAGGTACTTTGTGGCTTGTTGTCTGTTTTATCCTCATACATCCTGTCTTTGTACACATATCGGAATGGATGAGGTGTTTAGTGGCATAATTTGCACTGACAAATATTAGCATTTTTGTCTACAACTACATGTAAAGCTACTGTTAAAAACTACACTTCAAGTTGCTAACATAATGTTGTTTCTTTTTTAAATGCTGTTTAAAAAAAGTGTTTCCCCAAGATTACTAAGCTTGCACAACTGTTTTCAACATTGTGAAATAAGAACTATTTATTGAGCACAGAATGATTTCATGATTTCATATCAGAATGATTTCTAAAGGATCATGTTACACTGAAGACTGGAGTAATGGCTGCTTAAAAATGAAAAATTCTAAATTTTATTACCAATAATGGCTCACCTTCTATAATTTGTCACTCTCTAATCATCAGTGTTACAATAATTTTTTAGAATTGTTTGTAGGATGATGCTTTGTAGTATTTATGGGGGATATTTTGTAGAAATTTGGATTGTAGTTTATGTGTGGGGATCATATTTTTTATCTGTTAAATTTTGGGGGGGATTTTACTGTACATGATATTATACTGATGTTTTTGTCACAATTTGTTTTGCATTTTCCTGCCCAGCAGATGAAATTTAGCTCTGTAGCTAATTCTGGGTCAGTTTTCTAACTGTCTATTGTCCCTGTCAAATAATGAATAATAAAATAAAATGTGTCTACACTATATCCAAATACATTGTACACACAACTGTATATTATTATTATCATTATTAGTATACATCACAACTGTTTGTTAATATTATTGTTACTTTTTTCTCTCCCTATCATATAGGGTTTTGAAAGGCTGTGGAATATGTTTACAGTACACATTCCATGTTTAATCATATCTGTTTTTGGTTTCGGTACATTCCTTTTTTGTTGTTGTTGGTGTTGTTTGTTAATTTTTCTGTACTTTGTCTTGTCTACTGTCATTTTTCAATTTATAACATATTGAAACAAGTATATACAAACATATATTATAACAAGTTATTTTAAATTGTAACAATATTCACAATATTGTTGTTTTACTGTATTTTTGGTCAAATAAATGCAGCTTTGGTAAGCATAAGAGGCATTTTTTAAAAACACACAAAAAAAAACTTACTGACCTCAAATTTAAATGGTGTTATCTGTGTGTATGTAAATGAACATGTTGCCATTCAAAGAAATTAGTGGAAGGGCAATAAACCACACCATTGCCTGCTGTATCAGATTTGGAATATAAACAAATGCAGACAGCAGTGAGGGGAAATGAGAAACAGACAGAAAGAATGCAAGGCTACAGACAGGTGTATGCTACTTGTGTGTTCATTACTAGAGAAGAGGTGGCCAGACTACATGTTGAAGGTAGATATTCATTAAGGAATGTTTTCTTTGTTCATTGTTATTTTAATACCAAGTGATGTAAGCTGATTGACATCTGCTGACCCATATTCAAAAATTCATATCAAAACCCACCTGAAAACTGAATTCCAGGCCAAACCATTTACCCTCATTCACAGACATTTATATTCATATTCAAAGGAATTTGTACAATTCAATCATAGAATTAAAATGTCTAAATCAAGCAGACATAACTTTTACTTCTGTTAGTTGTCTCTGGTTGATGAGTAAACAATGTACCAACATCAGAGTGAAACAGATCATATGATATGTGAAAATATAATAATAATCATAATCATAATACATATTATATTAAATAAAATAAACATAATATATGAATAATATAATATTTAGGAACAGAAATAAAGACTTTTAAGACTAACCCTGTAGTGGCTGAGAGGTACATGCAGCAACACAAGTGCAGCTCTGTGTTGTCTCAAAACCTCTTCATTAGATAAATAATTAGTTCTCATCATAGCAACAAGCTATACGGTGTCAGCAGAGGTACAAAAAAAATCTTTCTTGGCCATTTGGCCTGGTTACTACAAGATATTAGTGCAAGGCCAATGGAAAAGTAAAGGGCAGAATGTGTGTTAAGACCTCTACAACCTCCAGTAGTGAATCTCCCCAAAGGGCCGTGAGTGGCTTTTACACAACAACTACTGTACCTTCACCTAGAGCAGGAACATTGTCCCAGGACACATATGATGTTTGTCTTTCACATGAATGCACATATGAATGAATGGATGAATGAGTAAATTAATAAATGAATACTATTATAAATTAAGGGCTGTATTCTTAAATCTTTCAAAAATAAACAAGCAATTATGTCATCTTTTTAAGATGACATCATAGTATTTGCGGTGTAGGTTTGGCATTCTGTAACTAATATGCAGAGAATGAAAAGCAGAGAATTTTGCTTTGTTCACAGCTGCACTGACAGATATCTTACACAATTTGTCCGCTCACCTTAAGTAAGTGTGATATAAAATTGAAAAGCTGTAGCTACATTTATTTTCTTAGACAGGTTGTTAGCTCAACATACATAATGCTAACATTTGTTTAGCTTAAAAGCAAATCCCTTTAACTGAGCACACAGGGCCTCACAGCTTGACAGGCAAGTCTAATGACTGTGATGATTAATTGAAGCCCTAAGGACAGTTTTTTCAAGAAGGGGCCCATGAGTCTAACCCACAGATTCTCACCCGTCACACAACCAGAAGCAAGTCGACGAACTGTAATTTATTTCTTAAATGCACTGCTGATGGTTTTTGTAGAATTCTAGAATTGAGAAATATACGACAAAAATATCAATACATGTTATATGTCAGCATATATATATATATATATATATATATATATATATTCTTATTGAAAGAAATTAACACTAATTCAACAAGGAAGGACTGAATCGATCAAAAGTGACAGAGAGCGTGATAGTGTTATAAAAGATTTTTATTTGAAATAGGGATGTCCCGATCAGGTTTTTCTGATCTGAGTCCTTGAATATTGATTAGCTGCCGATACTGAGTCCCGATCCGATACTTGTTTATTCCTATGTATGATTGGTGCACACTACAAGTAAGTTATTAAAATCAATCCAATGTACCCAGAGTTGTGCAGAGAGTAAAAGTAATATATGTATGATGTACGCTTATATACACTCTCTCGCTATACTATATACTTATATAGGGTCTCTTAACTAGTTGCTTATTAGCATGCAAATTACTAGAATATTAGCCATTTATTAGTAGTAATTAAGCACATAGTAATGCCTTATTCTACATGACCTTATTCTACATCCCTAATCCTACCCAATACCTAAATTTAACAACTAACTTTACCTTACTAACTTTTAATAAGCAGCAAATTAGGAATTTATTGAAGGAAAAGTCGTAGTTAATAGTGAATAAGAGTTAGTTGTTACACAATAGCGCTGTATGACACATGGATTGCTTTTATTTCGTTTTTCCTTTTTTATTCAAAATATTCACAAACATGCTCACTATATTATGAAATATCTGATATTCCGATTCTGAAATATGTGCAAGTAAATGTATTTGGTAGTTTAAACACTTTTATAATGACCATGTTAGTTGATCTGTACCGGGTGATGGGCGCCGCCATGTTTGTTCGCGCTGAATACGAGCTGTGGGATTATTATTAACAACATGTAAATTCATCCTCTCCTCCCGAAACACATTAAAGTAAGTCTCCGGTAAACTGGGAGAAGAGCAGAGTAAACTTTAAAGTTATCTACACAATCTGTATATGATATCAATAAAACTCAGATTCGTCAGATTATATTTGTAAGGATCATTATTGTTGCTTCCATAGACGTCAGCGCTTTAAATGTATGGTTTTGCTAGTACTTAAGTGTATTTAAATGTCTGAAACCTAAAATAAGTATTATATGGTTGAAAACACTGAATATTTGTGAAAGTATGACAAGCGCTCAGCACGTCCGATCTGGCTCCGCGCCAGCCAACGAGCGAAAGCAGATTTGAATTCAAGCAGTTGATGACGTGACGCACTGAAAGTTCTAATCACACCGGTGTGATCGTACGTGCGAAAGGGATATACACACACACACACACACATTATATATATATATATAGAGAGAGAGAGAGCGAGAGAGACACACACACACACACACACACACACACACATTATATATAAACACACTGTATACAGAAATAAGCAGATGTAAACAAGTTACAATGGTAGACATTGTAAACAGACTTTGTGGTCACAATAATGATTAAGGAACTTGGCTACTACTGATAGGCTATAAACATATGGTTATGCTGTTCTCTTGAAGGATCAAAAAATATATCATGGTCTCCACAAAAATATTAAACAGCACAAATGTTTTCATCATTGATAATAATAAGAAATGTTTCTTGAGCACCATACTGTATCTGCATATTAGAATGATTTCTGAAGGATCATTTGACACTTTTTTTCAATTTCAAAATCTCAAAATATGTATTTATTTCTAAATACCTTACAGATATTTTAGAGGAAAAATATTAATAAAGAATGTGTGTGTGTGGGGGGGGGGGGGGGGGGGGGGGGGGGTTAGGTTAGTGGAAGTAATCACATACAACTAAAAAAAAGAAAAGAAAGAAAGAAAGAAAGCAGTTCCTTGCTTTTATCTTGACTAACTGAAATGGAAACCTGTTGTTTATGTAGTTGCATCAACATGAAATCCCTTAGTTTAACAGGAAAAAAAAGTTTGGAATTTGTCTGGAAGACAAATTATATTTACTTGCCCAAAATATCTCTTTAGAAGATTAGCTACATCTATCAAACAAAAGTGTTTCCATAATGTAACACTTGTAGAAGTAAATCAAATTGTCTTAACTCAACTGGTTTTCATACTCATTTCAGAGATGTTATCAGAAAGTGGGGCTCTAAAAGGCTCCTCGCACGCTCTACATTTATCCAGCCTATCACCCAGTCCAAAGATTACTAAAATGTTTACATGTTCATTAATCCCGAATTTTTGCTAATGGATCACTGACAATAGCATTACACCCCCACCAGCAAAGCCCTTCAGCTTAGTGCCAAACAGTTACAAATGGACACACAATAACATCCTTCCCCGTTAGCATGCCATGCTAGCAGAAAATCAGTGTTCATTCAAATATCCTTTTTTTTTATTACAAGGCTGGAACAGTCTTTATATTTACACTGGCAAAGACATCTACGACCCACAATTCCGTGACACCAGCATTTTGTGTTGACGAAGGATATACAAAGGGAGGAAACAAAAGAGAAAGAAATCTCTGGCTGGTTGGCTACTGATAAATGGAGGCCATCTGATGCTTGAGAGATATAAAAGAGCCTGGTGAAGTACCCGCACCTGTCAAACCTTATTGAGTGAGCGTAATTTAGTGCAAAGGTACATTGTAGGATGACTTTATATATTACCCAGAGCCAGCGATCAGAATCATTCATCAGTCCGCGCTACCAAAGGTATAGACAAAGGCTTCTGCAGACCTTCCTCAAGACATATGATGCTCTCTACTGCCCTTGTGGGTTGGCAGAGATGGCCATATTCAAGACAGATGCCTGTTGCTTAGACGCCTAAGTGCTCCTAAGGATGACAAAAAAAAATATATATAAAATAAAATACACACACAATCCAACTGGTGGGAGAGTATGTGGGAGGGGGTGATGGGGAATAGAATTGTGGACTTATCTTTGAAATTAAATCAAATTGCAGTCCCAAGGACAAATGAAGACACAGTAATGAGTGGAAGATTTCATGTACTCAAAGGAAGAGGAACAAACGTGAAGGGTTTACGGACACACCTTATGACCTTTTCTCATTTAGTTTTCTTTTGTTGAGCTAGTCAGGCAAAATAAGGGAAAATGCTTCCTGTATTCTGTGCACACATAAATAATATTATTTACAATAAAGATCAATAAATATGCAGCTAACCTGTATATAACACCCTTCAGCATCCATATACTTCAACATTTTATAAAATACATTGATAAAATGCACATACATCTAGCACAAACCTGCATTTTGCTTGTTATCATTATAGTCTGCAGCTCTGCGGATGCACTAAACCATTAATACTGCCGGGTTCTAATAAAAAATAAAGGTCAGTTAGAATTCTTTTGTCTAGAATTCTGTTGTCTGTCTGAGCAGGGAAGATGTGGGCAAAAAGCTCTGCAAAAAGCCAATCTCTCCAATTTGAATCTGCTTGAGAAATGTGAGTAATTTTTTCTCCTCTGTCTAGCTAATAGCAGTATTACATCCTTTCAGAGACAGAGAGAAGTGATACAGTGAAAACTGTAATTAAAATGTCTAATTGGCATATTTCATAGAATGAAGTAAATTACCAGAGCCTCAGCAAATAATTGAAAAACAAAGCAATTACCTTCCGTGGGCCCTATTCACTAAGATAATTGCAGGGGAATGACTCCGGCATATGAAAACAGGATCATTCTGTCTGCCTCCCTATGGAGTACTGCAGTGCTCACATCTACCTTTCCACTCATTAGAGTAATTTCCACTGCTTGATTCTTCATAATTGTCATGAACACTTTATTTAAAGGGCAATTTACAGTGACTTTACAACTATATGTCTGATGCATGTATGCAATATACCATATATGCAATTTTATTCTATTTTTGTGCTATGACATGGAAAGAATTTTTCAAAAACAAAAAAAATGGTTTCACGAATAACCAAAACCATTACATTTCATTAAAGTAAATAGTTCATCCCAAATTCTGTTACCATTTACTCACATCAATTATCAGTGAATTATCATGTAAATTATGTTCCATAAAAAGGCCATCACATAACTGCTGACTATACTTGAAACAGACTGCATGAGTCACATGTATAGCCTTTTTTTGTCAGCTTAACCCTCATTTACTTGCCATGATATTCTTTGAAAATGAATTTTTGGTTTTCCATGGAAGAAAAATGTTTGAATTTAGAAACAACAAAAAGGTAAATAAATGATGACAGAATATTTATTTTTGAGTTAGATTTTCTTTTATCTTCTAGAGTTCTAGAGTAAAAGTTGTGGGTCAGTAAATTTTTTTGACTTTTTTTTTTATATAAGAAATTAATACTTTTGTGACAGTAAATATATATATATATATTTTAATTTCAAAGAAATGCTGTTCTTTTGAATGTTCTTTTGATAAAAAAAAATCCTGAATAAAAAAGTTTAAATGTTAAAAAAATAAGCAGCACAACTG
Source organism: Barbus barbus (assembly GCF_936440315.1). Lineage (NCBI taxonomy): Eukaryota > Metazoa > Chordata > Actinopteri > Cypriniformes > Cyprinidae > Barbus > Barbus barbus. The sequence continues at coordinate 25,534,848 of NC_136733.1, forward strand.
TTTTCAACATTGATAATAAGAAGAAATTATTCTTGAGCACCAAATCAGCATATTAGAGTGATTTCTGAAGGATCATGTGACATTGAGGACCGGAGTAAATTCAGCTTTCCCATCACATTAATTAATTACATCTAAAAAGGAATTTGTAGAAAACAGTTAATTTAGATTTCAGTAATATTTCACAATGATGTGGTTTTTACCGTATTTTTAATCGAATAAATGCAGCCTTGGTGAGCATAAGAGATTTCTTTCAAAAACATTTAAAAAACCTTACCGACCCCAAACCTTTGAACGGTAGTTCTACTAGTACAGAACATGCTTTCAAGGTTCACTGCTCTTCTAAGAGGGTATGGATGTTTTGCATCACTTTGTGCTTTTCAATACCTTTGCTTGATCTTTGGCCTCTTGTGTTTTTCAAATAAGGGTAGGTAACCACTCCTGAGGAGGTGGTGGAAGAGTTCCCATAGATCTCATCTCTCATGCTGCTGACATCTCCAGCATGATCAGATCCTTCTTTAAGATTTCCTTTGTACCACCACTGTACCATGACGAAGGTTACGGCAAAACTTCATGGAGGACTCACATGGATGTAATTGGGCATTGCAGGGCCAACTTCACACTTGGATTACTAGTTGATGAGGTTTCCCTCACTGGTTACAATGGCAGAATGTTGGGATAGGATACACACAATCCACTTAGGAAGAGTGGAGACAAGGCTGGAATGCCAGGTATGTCTTTTTTGTTGTTTGCTATGGGTCTGCTGTCGCCAAGGAGAAAACCCAAATCTAACTATTGGGTTACAGTTTTGTCTGATGTGTATTTAGCACGAAACATGACACTCATTACAGAATTGTTCTCTGTGTGGGTTATGAAACTGCTATGTAACTGCTGGTTATACTCTGTATAATTGTGTATGTGACAAATAAAAATCTTGAATCTTGAAAACCAGTCAATGAGGTTTCAGTCTTATTCACACTATGAAATTGAACTCCTTAAGCCATTTCATCATTTACTCTCCCCCATATTGTTTCATGAGCTTCTGTTGAGCACAAAATAATATATTATGAAGAATGTTGGTAACCAAATAGTTGCTGGTTGACACTGTCTTCTATAGTATACAAAAAAAAAATACTATGGAAGCCAATGGCTACCAGCAATGATTTGGCTACCAACATTCTTTAGAGTTTCTTCTTTTATGTTCAGTCCTGCAGGTGTTGAACGACACAAGGGTGAGCAAATCATGACAAAATTGTAATTTTTGGTTGAACTATCACTTTAGCACAAACCCTCTACCAGTATCTTTTGCTTTGGCTCCATAAAAGAAAAGAAGACAAGATAGCCACTGCCTGGGGCAGGTAGGACGGAAAAAAGGTTTCCGTTTCACCAAGGTTACATGGAGCATGAAAGAGGCTTGTTGTTGACTGGGAGAAACGCTGGGAAGGATTAGCTTTTTCTAATTCTTCTCCAGCTCCTTCATACACTCACTTGCTCACCTCCATAGGAGACTGGGATGCCAGCCTGATTTTCCTGACACGTGACAAGAGATGGCCTGTCATGTTAATGTACTGCTCCAGGCTGTCACGTAGCTAAACGTTTCCATTTCTCAGCTTTTTAGTTCCTCCTCGATGCCACTCTACAGGCCTTCAGATCACCTGCAGGTATGCACTCTGTGGTAGGTAAGGAAATGAGAGGGGGGAAATGCCCTGGAAAAATCTTTTTCACTGTTGTTACTTTAAGGGCCTCTTAAATGTGGCATTTTTCCCAAAAAAAGAAAAAGAGAGAGAGAAGAAAAAAAAGGACTTATTTTTGCACAGTAGGGACTGCAGTAAGTCACATGAAAGTTGAACAAAAAATAAGAAATGTCTCCACATAAGAAGTTAAATGAAACTACTATTTCATCTAATTCTGATTTCTTTTAGTTATTTTTTATGATTTCAATCTAATTTCCGCTAATTTTATAAATATCACCCCTCAGCTTTGTTTTTCTAATTAGTGGTTTTCAAGGGGCCTAGGGCCCACTATGGGGTTTCAGCAAACTTTGGGGGCATCAAGATGACATAAAATCATTAAAATAAAGACAAAACAAGCACTAAAATAAACTGAAACAACTAAATCAAGATATTTCTAATTTTAAATTGTGATTTCTAGACATGGACAAGTCATATAATTTGCTATCCTATCAATCCATGGGTATTTTTCATACATTTTATGCAATACATTTTTCTACATTTGCCAAGCTCTATATATTGTGTCAGGTAGAGACTGGGAGTAAATATGTTTTTTTCAAGTTTTTCAAAGTTGTTCAAAGTTTTTTAAATCCCCCATTCTGATGCTCGGTTTGAACTTCAGCAAGTCGTCTTCACCACATCTAGATGCCTAAATGCATTGAGTTGCTGCCATGTGATTGGCTGATTAGCAATTTGTGTTACCAAGCAATTGAACAGGTGTACCTAATAAAGTGGGCAGTGAGTGTATATATATATATATATATATATATATATATATATATATACACACATATATACACATATATATATATATATATATACATTATTGGCTGATACCAATTATTATATTTAAAAATATCAGTGCATCCCAAAGTACACACTGGACAATGAGGGGTGGTCTCCTCAGCATTTAGAGGAGAATGATTATGATGCTGGAAGGATCATCCTGTAATGCCTAGACAGCCACTCAAACTGAGAGAGCTTTTGAGAAGCTCTCGGCGCCAGTAGACAAACAAACCACTCCCTCAGCCTGATGCATCAGCCGGCTGCGCTCTTACTGCTCCTCCCTGTCTGTCAGAGGACAGCAAAACCCCCATTTACTACACCCTCAAATCCCTGCTAATCTGATGAAGAAAGCAGATTTGCCTTCCATTTGATGTAACATATTAGTTTGATTCAGCATTCGGTACACAATTAGAGATGGCCCTGAGAAAGTTAGATGAATGTGTCATGTTTATATCAATGAAAAAACAAGAAAGTGACAGACAAACCAGTGGTCTGTATGATAACTGAATATTCAGAAGTCATTAAATTGAGATATATGTATTAAGAAGATCATTTTATATGGTTTTATAAATACAGCTGAAATTTGCATTGATAATATGTTACAAATATTCACTAATGGAATGTCTCAATGTTTCATTTTTCTGAATGCATGATGTGACAACATCAGTGCTGTAATGTTCAAGGGCTAAATGAATAAATTATTTACATCAGAATTGACTGTACATGTACATATAGGACAAATTGACCCTTAAGAAAGAATTCCTTCTGGAGCCCATTATATTTTTTCTTTTAATAAATCATGTTTTGGTTTACCTAATAATCTAACTAAAATATAACAAAAACATGAGACTCATGAGTTTCATTCTATGGAATTATTCTGTATAATAATAAAATATTTTATTCTATACCCCTCATGGGAGCTGCCATATTACGATTACATGACCTTGTCTTGTAACTCCAAAGTGTTATTAACAATACTAATATTGATACTAATACTAATGTCATTATATGCTCACTACTACTCAGCTACTCATTACATGCTTTATTTATACGTTACCCTGGAGCACAAAACCAGTCATAAGTCACACAGGTATATTTGTAGCAATAGCCAACAATACATTGTATGGGTAAAAATGATACATTTTTCTATTATGTTAAAAAAATCATTAGTATATTAAAGAACATGCTCCATGAAGATATTTTGTACATTTCCAACTGTAAATATATCAAAACTTAATTTTTTATTTGTAATGTGCATTGTACATAAGGGTTTAATTTGATTTTAACGTAATTTGATTCCAAATGTTCATATAGTTGTATCTCATACAAATATTGTCCTATCCTATCAATGGAAAGCTTTTTTTATTCAGCTTTCGGATGATGTATAAATTTTATTTTATTTTTTTAATTGACCCTTATGACTGGTTTTGTGGTCCAGAGTCACATATAGTGTTTCTGCAGTGCTCATGGATACAAAAAAAAAAGACAAAAATAAACAAAACAATAATAAACAACTTCAGTATAAATACACTTTATGCATCTACACCCATAGGTGTCAGTACAAAATCCATAACCACTTGGCCAAAGAAAAGCATTGGCATATCAATGACTTAAATCTAATTTTAATTTACATTGTTCAAACAATGAACTTTACAGCCATTCGAACATCCTACTGTTGTTGGTGCATCTTGCTCTTCCATGCTGTTGTGTATGAAATGCCTTTAAAAGTGTTGAAATTTGCCGTCAGCCATAGCCGTGGACAAGGATCCACCCAAGGGACAAAACAAGAGGAGGTGGGAAGCATCTCATATAATGGTCCCTGACACATCATCACCTTCATTGTACCTCTCAGTCCGCCTGAAGCCGAGGCGAAAAGGTTTGCGGTGCTGGTGCTGAGTTTAGGCAGTAGTCCTGTACACAGACCCAGGAACACCATCTGTCACTATGGTGTCAAGTGGCACTTGTCTTCAGTGATTAGCATTGCTGCTTCAGGTAGGCCATGACTAAGGCAACCATATGGTCTGTGGCTCTGTGTGACCACAGTGACCCAGATGAGATCTTCACCCCTCCGACGTCTCAATGATGGCACGGAGTGGACAGACTCATGTATGTGGAGCTAATTCTGACGGCTTAAGAAAATTCAGGTAAGATTAAATGGAAACGAAAGACCTTGATAAGGCATTCTGGAGACATCTTTAGCAAAAGAGGAGTTCCTTGACTTCAAGAAAAGTATCACTAACACCGTATTCAATGCTGAGATGTTTTTAGTGGTACAAAAAGTGCATCAATAGCACTTCTGTTAAATCACAGGACACAAACACATTTCTAAAGAGTTAGCCTGATCCTGTAATTACATTCATGAAAACATTATTGCCTTGAGTTACAAATAAAAATGACCTAAAGCCAAGGTCTTCATGGTGGGCAGTGAGTGATACAGCTTTCGTTTCATTCTGGCTCAGACATTAATATGGATGCCAGCCAGTACATTACAGCTGAAAGCAACAATATAAGCTACTCTGAGACTGTGGGATTATTAGTGCTATCCACAAAGAGCAGAAGCTTCCGACGCTTATGTAAAATAAAAGCTGCTGCTTCAACAGGAACAGACCGAAAAATAAAATTTCCAAAATGAGGTTTTGCAGTGATGCCATAGAAGAACCATTTTGGGTTCCCCAAAGAACCTTTTCCTGAAGAGTTCGTTTTTTCTTAGTTTAAAGACCATTTTAATGAACTAAAGAAGCTTTTTTACACTATAAAACTCCATGGAAATTAAATTAAATGTTCTTCATGCCATACAAGGCAAAAAAAAAAAAAATTTTTAAGAGGAAAAAATAATGTCTCATGCATTTGATTGAATATAATAAATAAACCAGTAACAGACTCCAGCCTGTAGATGTTTGAGTTAATTAAAGCAAAATGATTAGTATCAGCCAAAGATCCTGAACAATCTGATACCCGTGTGTCTCATCTGGCTGAGGAGGTTAATTAGAGAACAAAAGTCTATCATTTTTTCTGATGGATGATATATAATAAACAAATAAACAAAAGCAGAAGCCTAAAAATGACGAAACTTTTGTGATATTTATTGGCTGGATAGGTCTGGAAAGGATGGAAATGTTATTAGATCCTTCGATTTTTCCTTGTTAGATCTTATTGTATCCACATGTAGTAGTATAATTATTTTAATAATCAAAATACAAAACACAATGTTCCACTGCAAGCCAATTCAACATGCTTTTGAAAGGATGTATAATCCAGCAGCTCTCTTCATGGTGTTCCTCTGAAAAATGTGATCCGAAGACACTGGATATGGCACCTGACAATGACAAAATCACTGATGTCTCTGTCATTGTGAGAAGCCTCTTTTTAAAGCTCTGATTTTCCAGCTGAAATGTGTGTGTTTTTAGCACTGTTACTCAGAGCATGCTAAACTGTAATCATAACGAGTCATTTTTATAGGCAGAGAAAATCTAACGTGGACACACGCACATGCCGAAACACAAACACAGTGGCTTAGTGTGAAGAGATCTCAGCTAGAAAAGAAAGCATTAGGTCTAAAGAAATGATGACACACGTACATACACACACACACACACGCTTGCACACACGCTTGCACATACACACAAAGCAGCTGAAATGCTACTCCTGCCATTCATCTCGAAGGACTCCTGCTGAGCTGTAAGAACTGGCTACTGTGGCTGATGGAGACTTTTGCATCGAATTTAACAACCTAAATTTACAAGCATATTGAGACTTCTGCACCTGAAAATGGCTAAGAGAGCACATACTGCTGTGGTCTTTGAGAACAACATGCTGCAACTATAAACAATTCATTAAAGAAATCAATGTATAACTGGTATCCTATAGTCACGCCACACGTATAGACATATACAGGCACAAGTGTAAACATGCATCCAAGGTCTTCAGTTGGTGAGGTCGAGAGGTTGCTCAAAACAACATATCACAAAATAGATTAGCTCCTTCTCTATCTTTCTCTCTCCTTACCGAGGGAAATAATGCATGCTACTGAACTGAATGACATTATATAAACCGTACTTTGTCAATAGCACACATCCTTCAGGTTGTGCTCTATCCTCCATTACCTCTCAGAGGCATTTCCAAATTCAGTCAGGCTGGTGAAGGTGATCAATGAAACCAGAGGTTAATGAGAGGTCAGGATGAGGGTCGTACTTATATTCAGACAGCAAACAACAGGATACTAAGATCCTGAATGAAGCTAGCTCTAACATTATCGTAATTTATCTTATCTCGACATTATTAGCATACTTATAAACTTAAAGAGAAATTACATAAAGAGTTAAGGCTGTACTGTTAATGTGTGAGTGTGTGTCTTGTTTTCTCATCCAGTGATTATCATACAGTAAGGATTGCAGGTATTCTTGTTAAGAGTATAACACAGAGTAAGATCTTCATAGGATTTACATGCGCAAGTAAACTTGTCATATTATGATCTGAGGCATTACATTGTTGGATTTTATGTTCTGAACACTTCATCTAAGCATTTGTTTTAACAAAATAAAACTGAACAATCTAGGTTTAGGTTAGGATGAGACTATTTTTGTATTTATGCATTTGAAATATGATGATTTTGGTGGAGCATTGCATACAGGAAAACAGCATATCAATGATAATATAATTGCACAAATATTATCAAATCAAGAACCATGCTTTCAGAGATGCAGCATTGTAAAAATTTATAAATTGTGTGAATAAAGTGCAACATTAAATCTCTCTTATGAGGATATATTTATTATGTTTTTACTGATATAATGAATTCATTGTTTCTGTCTTATAATAACTGATCATAAAAGTGGAAAAAATCTAAAATTTATATACACACATACACACATATACATGCATTTGGAAAATGTCCAGCATTTTGGAAATCTTACTTATGCCGAATAATGGTTAATTTCTACTGCCAAACAATTGGGGATGAAAAGCATTATACAATGTACTCATTACTGTTGATGAAGCATATACCTTAAAAAAAATCTGCACACCACAGTTTGTGGCAAAATACTACAATTCTTGCACACTGAAAATGTTTAATTGTCAACAACATGAATGAATTTTGTTGAAGAATATACCTCCAAAATCTATTTTATTCTCTCGTTATGTAATTCCTTTTGATGAACATGTTGAATTGAATACACAGTGCATATCAGGCTTCATTCTCTCCAAATATCTCTTTAGTATCCTGCTGGATTTCAAAACAATGTTTTATGGATTTCATGAATATGGTCAGATTGTATTGTACGCCCATACAAATGCACCAACAAAAGCTGCTATGAATCATATATCAATCGATCACTATTAAACACACACACACACACACACACACACACACACACACACACACACACACGTTTGCTTTTGTGAAAAGTGGGGACATCCCATAGGCGTAATGGTTTTTATACTGTACAAACTGTATGTGCTATTGCCCTACACCTAAACTTAGCCCTCACAGGAGACATTTTTGTCTTTGAGTGCATTTCTACTTTCCCCCCAAAAACTCACTCTGTATGATTTATAAGCGTTTTGAAAAGAGGGGACATGGGGCAATGTCCTCATAAGTCACCTTCACCTTGATATACACATATATCTGACATATAGACATATATCACATATCTGTGTCATGATACAAATTTATGTCCTCATTTGTCACAAAAACGCTCACACGCGCGCACACACACACACACACAACCATTTCAATATTCAACATATTCATGATGTTTTTTGTAAAGGTTATTGGACTTAGACTACAAATGCTAATTCAGTAGCCTGTTGCATAAAATTTGCTCAAAAAGTGAAGTATTATGTGCTTGGGTTTTAAAAAAATGTCAGCATTGTCATTACCAAGGACCATAGTGCAAATGGTGTTCCCCAAATAACTGCAATTTACCAATAAACTGTGTGCTCAGAACTGTGATCTTGGCTATCTGAGAAACACCAAAAAGAAACATGATGGACCAGTTGTAGCAGAAACAACGCCTTATTTGACGTTTATTGCTTATTAAATGGCTTTTAAATGCTCAAATACTTAATAATCACTGGCCATTAACGTGTTATTGAACATTTAAGCAGAATGAAGAGTTAACAATGCCAGCTCTCGCCCATGTTTCCTTGTCTTTGTTTGGTGGTTGTGCTTTGGGTCGTGCTGCTAACACAAGAGGGCGTGTTTGTGTCTGTTATAGCGACGCTCTGCTGCCTGCAAACCTGCTGTCATATTTCTGACACTTGTTTTGTCTTGTCCATCACTGTCAATGGGAGACTTACAAATTCGTTCAAATGTATTGTGCATTTTTTTCTTCCCAATTTAAAAGGCAACTATTGAGATTCAGTTTTTATTAAAACAAAAAATAAATAAAACAAAAATCATCAGAGAGTGTTGGAAAACAGTGCTAATCTCAATGATTTGGGTTGAAGTGAGAGCGCAGAGTTTAACTTCAGTTAAAAAATATATAATTTTCTCATTATCAGCTAAATTTGCCGTGTCGCTGTAAAAGAGTCAGGAAATTCAGCAACTCTGTGCTATGCTCTGCCTGTTTGTTCAACCAATCCCTTACATTGAGATTATATTACCACGTGCCTTGCGCAGTTTAAAACGGCCATTATCTGCAATTATGTGCTGTAATTGCGTTTTAGTTTGAATAGCGACAACCCTGAAATGTGCCATCGATTTCAATCGTGTTATGCACCCCTGTGTGCAACTGCCTAAATAGGGATTTGCGCCTTTCCCTGTAAAAAATCTGTAGACTGGTCGAGGGAGATTCACTTCACATGCCATTCGGTCCAAACAGAGATTATTTGACCACTTTTACTTCACATAAAGCAAGATTTATCATAACGACTTGATAGCCTATTAAATATCCTACAACAATTTTCGGTTGTGTATAGCTAATAATTATAGTTTATATTGAAATAACAGGTAGCCTGTTATAATTGTGTTATTTTAAAACATGTTTTAAAAATTCCATTCTAGAATATCCTGACTAAAAAGGCCATCAGAATTGAGACCGATTCCTTTTAAATAAACATTAGGCTAAAGCATAGATATTAAATAAGCAATAATAGCCTATAGTTTTTTCCCCCTTCTGTTTAATCATCATCATTATTATTACTTTTAATTTGAACATATTTCGGATGTGTTCTATTTAATTCGAAGCTGCCGAAATTAGAGAGAGAAAAAAAAATGCATGAATGAAATAAGAAAAGTAGATGCAACAACTCGTCGGCCTGGGCTCCGAACAGCTGGTCTTCTTTCCATAACCAATCAGCTTCTCATAAAGGTGACGTATGAGTGTCCTACGTCAGACCAAGAGAGAGAGAGAAGAGCTGAAGCCGACGGAGTTTGAGAGAAGGAGAGAGAGAGAGAGAGAGAGAGAGAGAGAGAGATAGGGACAAGAGTGGCCCATCAATACTGTGACCAAGCACAGGAGCTCAACACACACCCCTAACTCTAATCGCAAGCATCTCGATTCCGGGAAGTCCTGCAACACCTCGAACCCTCGGCCACTTTCCCACCTTCTCAGATCAAAACACGGGCACTAAGGGCCTTCTGTCCGGTTTTAAAGTGGACCTAACACCGCCTTACTTTATTGACATGGGAGACATGGGGGATCCACCAAAAAGTAAGTTATGCTTTAATGTCTATGTGTCTAATGATAGCCTACTTACTGCTAATACTGGCGATTCATTTTCAACCATTTGCCTGTATGCCGATCATTTTATATGACTTTAGTGAAGTGACATACTTCGAATCGAGTTAGTAGTTTGTTTCGCGTTCTGCAAAAGTTAAAAAGTTCTTAGACCGGAGGGATCGTGACAAGCCGGTGTTATAGGGGCTGACACCTCTCTTCCTCTTAAATCACTACAAATAGGGCCCATTCCTGTCCATTTAATTTTTGTTAGTTAATTATTAATTATTATTATTTTATGATATTGCTATTATTATAGGCTATTAATAATAATAATAATAATAATTAGTCAATGTCGATTCTAATTCTATTCCATTTTTCATTTATACGCCGTTATTATCAGCATCCATAGCTATTGTTTTTAAACATGTCAAACATGTGTTTAAATATAATCCTACACAAAAGTTATAGTATTAAATTGGGAAATTAGGGCATTGCAAGACGTTTAGGTTGTATAGTGTTATAATTAAATAAAAACAATAACAAATATTTACATAATTTGAAACATCCTATGCTTTCTCTATCAATCAGAAAAGCGTCTAATCTCGTTGTGTGTCGGCTGTGGGAATCAAATCCATGACCAGTATATTCTGCGCGTGTCTCCGGACCTGGAGTGGCACGCGGCGTGTTTGAAATGTGCAGAATGTAACCAGTATCTGGACGAGTCCTGTACGTGTTTTGTGCGAGACGGAAAAACTTACTGTAAACGGGACTACACCAGGTAACGCAGATCAATTAGGTCATGTTTTAGTTTTCGAGTGTGGATGACTGAATGACAGTAACCTCTCATTATTCACTGGTGCATTACGGCAGCACGCTGTCATTCATTTTTTTTTTTATTTTTTTTTTTGTAGCCTACTGGACAGCACCTATATGCTAATCTCCAGTCTTAAATGAGTCTGCAGCGCAATTACTCGACAATTATTGTTGAGCTTTGTTCATATGTAGCCTATGGCATTGCTGCATGTAGCTGTACGAAATTTCATCGCGATATTTAAATATTTTTTGACAGTAATGTAGCATTATTTTAATAGGACACGTTTTTGTGAAAGACAAACACTATTGTGAAAAAATAATATCCATAATACGCTAAAATGTCGTTATTAAATAATAATAATAAAGCTAACGAATTTACGGTTAATTATTTTTGAAATAAATTATATTATGATTGTCTTTAAATAGCCTATATTTTATTTTAACATGGCATTTGTTGTTCTTACAATTATGTGCATTTCATTTCACCATAGATTTATATTATTTTACATTATAAATATATTATCAATATTATATTATATATAATATTTGTATATTGTTGACATATCGAGTAGATGCTAAAACTTATTAGCTATATGCCTTTTTTTAAAACTCAAACATTACACATTATAATGTACTTTCGGTGTTTCAGGTTATACGGGATCAAATGTGCTAAATGCAACATCGGTTTCAGCAAGAATGACTTCGTGATGAGAGCACGCTCGAAGGTTTATCACATTGAGTGCTTCAGATGTGTGGCGTGTAGTCGGCAGCTCATCCCAGGAGATGAGTTCGCTCTGCGGGAAGACGGGCTCTTCTGCAGGGCCGACCATGACGTGGTGGAGCGGGCAACAATGGGTGCTGGTGACCCATTAAGCCCATTACATCCGGCGAGACCTTTACAAATGGCAGGTAGGCATAGCATTCTACCACAATTTACAAAGCGCTGTTTGCTCAAGGACTCGGGGATTATTTGTCTTGGGGGATTTCAAAAGACACAAAGCTCCTCTAAACATTTTGTTTTGTTTGTTTTGTTTGATAGCTTTATGGTGACATCATACATTACAAGACTGAGACTTATGATGAATAAATTTTGTTTGATAACAAGGCGTGAATGATGTTATTAACAAGCTAATCCGTTTGTGGTGCTTTGACAGCATAACTCGTTTTTCCCCTGTTTGTCTGTTATTGAATTCAGCTATTCATGCATGAAATAGATATTCTCTGCTGATTAGAGGCCAACCACGCGACAATGTCAGCTTGTACATGTACTTAAGAAAGAAATGAGATCCTTTCATAAATAAATAGAAAGAAAATGCCATTTTGAATGTTTATATATAATTCGAAATACACGATAATGTATTTTCTATGTGTGTGTGATTACGGTACCATCATTTGACAGATTAAAATATATATATATTAATTAAATTAAAATGTCACATTGAAGCCCGTGTTGATACTCTACATTTAAAGGCCCTTTAAGTAAAATAAGCTTCGACTGTTCAATTTACAAATCTCCCAAAGTGCTATTCTGCATTTCCATTAAGGTATCTTATTTTCTTATAAAATAATAAATTCAATTATATAAACCATTACAAAATCAGTTGTTAATGCAGGTTTATTAATAACCAGCTGCTTTTAAGCAATGTCATGGGCAGCACACCGCGCGCACCGTATTATTTAAAATTCAGAGGTATGCACAGATTGCTTTAATTCAGTGTCGTAAACCTATCTTGGTCATACTCGCCCTCCAAATTTACTGCATCCAGCAGGAATTGCAATCATGGCTGCATTTCAAGTTTATTAAAAGGATAGGCTACTCTCTTCGCCATAATACAGAATTAAGAATTTCATCTGTGAAGCAGCAGATTTCCACGGAAAGAAATAAAGGAGAGATTTCCTCTCGACCCCGGTTTCGTAAGCAGACCATCAAATATATTCACAGAGTATTGGGGAAACTAACACTCCGTTCTCATGTTATTATTTTTCATGTATTATTTTTTATAATTGCTGTTATTACTATTTAATAGGCCTATTATTGTTTTCCATGAGTTGGCTACCTCCGATTTATCCAATTAAATTACGTGACAGTTTGATGACTGGACATATTCGTAGTCTTCACGCATTCGAGCATTATTTAAGATCTCTTTGCATTTAACAATTTTTTTTTTTTTTTTTTTCTGTTTCGTTTTTCTTGCAGCAGAGCCCATTTCGGCACGCCAGCCTGCGCTTCGACCTCATGTGCACAAGCAACCTGAGAAAACAACCCGCGTCCGGACAGTCCTCAACGAAAAACAGCTCCATACCTTGAGGACTTGTTACAATGCCAACCCTCGACCCGACGCCCTCATGAAAGAGCAGCTCGTTGAGATGACGGGTCTCAGCCCGAGAGTCATCAGGGTTTGGTTTCAAAACAAGCGCTGCAAGGACAAAAAGAGGAGCATACTGATGAAACAACTTCAGCAGCAGCAACCCAACGACAAAACGGTAAGACTAGTGGCGCTTCAGTCAATAAACCATATATATATATATATATATATATATACTTTCAACTCGTAGTCATAAGCTTTACGCTTTTGCAGTTTGATGGGCTACTCTAATTTAAAGAGCGTAGACGCATTGCCATTATGTTAAAGCATGTAGGCTTTCTAAAAAAATAAAGTTTGTATGTATATTCAGAACTTAAATATATTATCTTATCTTAAAATAACCATGGCGATTTCAGTTATGGTCTCATTTAGAACATCCAACTTCTTGGATCGTAAGACTTGAGATGGGACGTTTCTGTAATGCGGCCTCTAAACTCTAGTTTTGGCTACAAATAAATTATTCGTGGTCATCTGCAGAACATCCAGGGGATGACAGGGACTCCAATGGTGGCGACCAGTCCAGAGAGACACGACGGTGGTTTGCAGGCAAACCAAGTGGAGGTGCAGAGTTACCAACCGCCTTGGAAAGTCCTGAGTGACTTCGCACTGCAGAGTGACATCGACCAGCCTGCTTTCCAGCAACTGGTGAGTGCGCACAACTGTGCGTAAACGACATAATACCAGCAACGGCCGCATTAAAACTACCTCTAATACTATTATTAATAATTCTGTAACTAATAATAACAATTATAAATAGTAATAGCATACATTTTGCATGTTTCAGGTGAATTTTTCTGAAGGAGGACCAGGCTCGAACTCCACGGGGAGCGAGGTCGCCTCAATGTCCTCGCAACTGCCAGATACACCAAACAGCATGGTAGCGAGTCCTATAGAGGCCTAGGCGAGTGGATTATCTTCTGCACCTGAAGCTTGGCAAAGGACGTGTCCGGGAACCGATCTCAGAGAGAGGCTCGTGAAGTTTCTTCCATCCCTATTTCATTTAGGGCCGCTCCTGAATAAAAACCCATCCTCCAACGGCACGAGGCCTCTCTATCGAAACAACCCTTGGTTGTATTTATACACTGTGATGACAATCATGGGATTTAAACACACTCCAACCGAGCAAGTCCAACGAGTGTTGCGAAAAGACCATTTAAAGTTGCAAACTCCTGCGAAAGTGGACCCAGCCGGCGCACATATTCACACACCGAACCTGACATGATGATTGCAGTGCTCCGCGGCCGAGAGGACCTGGTCGGCGACACTTTTGCCAAATAAGCCTCCACGTTTTTTCCACTTTTATGACAAATCATTGGACCTCTACGGATATAAGTCGCAAGAGAACTTAATCTAATATACATTCATATAGCCTACTTTTGTGCGCAACGTGAGTAGCCTATAATGAAACCATGACTGTTTATTCTGTTTCTATAAAAGGTCGAAATGGACTAGTTAACTGAAAGAGGGTATGGCAGCCGAGGTCTACTGCGATTACTGTTTTGTTATATCATATGGTCTCTTTTCAAACATCAAGCCCAAGTACTAAAGCATTGCAACAAGGTATACCTCTATTTTGCCACAAGCTGTGTGGGAATTTCATGTGTTCGTGTCCGTCCAAGAACTTTTTTCTTTCCCAAAGATGTGTATAGGTTTAAGTTAAGTTAATATGACTGATTAGCTCTGGAGGTTTCGTTTTGTTCATGTATTACAAAATATTTTATTATTTATTGTCGAAAGACATGCCACTTTTGTGTACTTTTACTTGCTGAAGAAGTAAAAAGGAGGAAAAGAATATTGTCGACTCCGAATGATCTATCATAATTGACGCGTGTCCTGTCGTTTGATCAAAGACTGATGTAAGAACAACGCCATCTGTAGACTTATCTTCAGGAATATTTGATCAATAAAAATTTGACATGTAGCTACTGTAAGTAAACGGTCGGACACGTGGGGCTTTCTTAAATTTTACCATTTTTGTAGCCTATTTGTTTCTCGAATGACAATTTGAGGATTGGTGATTGTAATATATCACGCAAAAATAAGGAGATTAGGCAAGAGACAACAAATCAGTTCTCGTTTGATCAAATGATGTGCAGGCCAAAGCACCATTAAAGGGACAGCTCACCCAAACATGACAATTCCGTCATTAACATATTTAGGCTACTTTTTATATACTAAGTATTGAAAGACCACTGTGTGATTGAGAAAGAGGAGAAAATCAAGAATTTCAAAATGAACTTTAGCTGACACCAGTGACACACTGAGTTGCAGTGAGCTTGCTAAAGTACAAACAGTTAAGTAACAGAATTAAACCTCTGGAACACCCCAAACTTTAAGGAAATCATGTCAGGTGCTGGTACAATGACTTTGACTATTCCTCTTTACATGAGCGATCACTATGGGCATTATTCTTCTCAGCTTTCATTCTTCCTTTGTGCTAACAGTTGTTGCAAATTGAGATAATTTAGATACTCATCATGAATATGGTAGACCTATTTAATACTATAAATTACCTTATTTAGAAATTAGACATCTTTGATTATTGTATAATCTACCTACCACAGAAAAAAAAAAATTTTGCTTACAGATAAAAACACAGTAAAGAGGGGCAGGTAAAGTATAGCTATTTTTGCATTTTCTATTTGCATTCCAATTAAGAACAAAATGTACAAGACTATGACAACATGTCAACATCAGATTAGGAATGGCTGAAGACGTAGCCATATAGCTTACCAACCACAAGATGATATACTTATAGGACACAATTGAACCGCAAAGCTTTACCCTTTTGTTAATGTCTAAAGTTTTTAATATTGCATCACTTTACAAAAGTTGTTTCTTATGTAAGCAATCAAACAGTTTTTTATTGTACTAGGGGTTCTACTCACTAAAACTGATGAAGATTTAATACATATCAACAAATAATTTTGTCTGCTTCTCAATTTAAAACAAAAAAGGTTACCATTTGTACATTATGCAAGTAGCCTTTAATTTTAATTGACTTATTTTGGTTTTCAAAAAAAAATATTAACACTTCTCTTTCTCTCTCTCTCACACACACACAAACACATGTTGGTTTTTGTGGTTTATGGGGACTCTCCATAGGCGTAATGGTTAAAATACTGAACAAACTGTGTGTGCTATTGCCCTACACCAACCCTACACCTAGACTTAGCCCTCACAGGAGACTTTGTGCATTTTTAGATTTTCAAAAAAACACCATTTAGTATGTTTTTTAAGCCTTTTGAATTACGGGGACATAGGCAGTGTCCTCATAAACCACCTTCATATTGTAATACCTCTGTCATACCCATGTCATTATACAAATTTGTGTCCTCATAAACCACATAAACATGCACACACACACACACACACACACACACACACACACACACACACACACACACACACACACACACACACACACACAGAGACAGACAGAGTCTGGTCAGCTATCCTTGTAGGGATTCTCCATCGTAATGGTTTTTATACTGCACAAACCATATTTTCTATCTCACTACACCTAAACCTACCCCTTACAGGAAACTTTGTGCATTTTTACTTTCTCAAAAACAAAAAACACTTATTCTGTATGATTTATAAGCTTTTGTACCCATGGAGACCTCAATTTAGGTCCCTACCGTGAATGAGTCTGTGTGTATTCAGGTTTAAGTCCCCACCAGGATATATAAACCTGTACACACACACACACAAATTTCTAACGTATAATTCTGATTACTTACTCAATATTATTTCATGTTACTGTTAGTTATTGGCAATAAATGAATAGTCTTTCTTTTACAGCAGAATACCCATGACAGTCAGGTCCATTCAGCTGGAACTGTGGCTCACTGCACATTTGGATTCGTTGAGTCTCAAGTTGGTGAGTCAGAAGAGCTGTGTATTTGACCATGACTGAAGAACACTTGCAATCTAATATGAAATAGTAATATTTAGCAAAAACAAAACAAAAAAAAGAACCCAAACTTGTAATGCTTCACTTTTAGGTCATTTGTTGAGCAATGCATTTAGTGGCATCAAACTTCTATGAAGTAGGGATCCCCTGTTTAAAATGTCAGCTCTTTTCTCTAGTCCTTTACAGCCAGAAGAAGACCGTTGGGTAGCACAAAGCCTCCTGATAGAATAGTTACCAAAGCTGGTTGAGCCTCCTGGACTGCATTCAGCTTTGCTGACTTACTGGAACAAAAGCAGCACTGTACCTGGAGGAGGCTCCATGGAACAATCACAGTCTCCTGGATGAGACCCGATTGCTTTGTGAACCGGGCAAGCAATCCCTCCCCAAGGTCCAAAGCCTGACCACAGAATCACAACACCAGGGAGGCTGGTGAGCTCAACCCACAATTGTTCAGCGGTGGCAACCAATGGCAGATGGTTGACGGAACTTTACTGTGCATCTGCAATTTTACGAAAATATTACTGTATATTTAAAAGAATGAGACATGTAACATTAAAGAGAACCAAAAATGAAAATCCATTCACTCACCCTTATGTCGTTCCAAACCTGCATGACTTTCTTTCTTTTCTGACGCACAAAGGAAGATATTTTGAAGAACACTGAGGTACAAACAACACTTGACCTTAAAAAAATATTTTTTTGTGTTTCACAGAGTCAAGTAAATTATGACAGAATTCAATATTTTTTATTTTTGAGTAAACTATCTTTTTAACTGCTTTAATAATTTTATGTGTCAAATCCTGCATGAGGTCAGTCTTTTTTTATCTCTTGCTCAAGTGTTGATCAACTAGGCTGTGCTACTTGCCAACAGTACTGTGAACAATTCCATGCCAGAATAGTTTTAGAGATGATAACATTTATGAATTCCTAACCTGAAACAACAGATTGGAAAAAAAATATGAGTAGTCTGTGTTTAAATTGATAGTCCACCCCAAAATGCTAATTCTGTCATTGTTTACTCACCCTCAGCCTGTACAAACACATAAGAAGTCCTTTTGAAGAATGTTGATAACCAAACAGTTTTGGTTAACGTTGACTTCCATAGTATTGAAGAAAAAAAAAAAACAGACACATAACAATGAGACTTATAACACCTTTATGTTTCATAGAACAAAGTCAGTCAATAGTTTTGGAACAAAAGAATGGTGAATGAATAATGAGAGAGTTTGCATTTTTGGGTGAAAATAGTTTGGATGGACAGAATTTCTGAGGAAAGCTGGCATTTTCAACATCAGCTCTTCTGGAGACTTTCAGAGTCTGTCAGCAGATCTAGAGAGAGAGGTGCTGGTCAAGCCTGATCCTCTTTGGAATGTGTCGATGAAGAGGACACTCCAAGTGTTAGTTGTCAGCACAACACGCGTGAAAAAAGAATGCTAAGAGCAATGGCGTCCTGTGAGTCGAGCCTAACGGATCCACGGGGAATCACGCTCGGGGCTGAAAAAGCACACTCCAACTTCTCAGCCCCAGAAAAGCCTGGGTCTCTTCACAACAGCTTCCTGGGCAGAGTCTTCATTCTATTCCAGTGACCAATGTCATCAAAACAGTCTCATTGGGAGTATGATGGCATAAACTGACACGGACATACAGAGAAGGGGACTTGTGGGTGACAAGCTTGGTTTGCGTTTTGTGAGAACAGCAAAAGCTTTTATGCCAAGTGTGGTGCAGTGTTCATGCAGGGTATACATTTACATTTACAATGTAAATTACGTTTACATTTTTGAGCATTCCATACAGCAAGTCAGCTGGCAATATGAACTAAACTAAACCTCACAAACAATTAATTTAGAAAAACCTTAACCCTATCAACCCTTAACCCTTCAAGTCTACTGTATCGTATTTGATAAGTGAAATTTTAAGGGATCTAAATTGTCTATGTGTCAATGTGTTTTTCCTTCTCCATATTCTCCTATAACATAATATATGAGCCACAAACCCTGATGCATCAAATACAATACTCACATACACAACTTCAAATGACTAATCAAATGACTAAACTGAATACTTGACTATTGTTTCATATGTCAGGCTTTACTGGGTGTACAGGGTTAAACGACTTCTGATTAATCCAGCTCAGTCAATTTGTAATCCCGATCATCACAAGTTTCTGTTTGTATTGTAAACAAATAACATTAATTTCAGGTCTGAAATTTTAGTTTGTACTCAAATATAAATTACAATTCCCCACTCTTATTTTCAGCCCTACATCGGCTCATGGTATATCAAAATTTATATAGGGATATGACACACGCTAGGAAGTAGGCTTTTTACAGCAGTACTGGAGGCATAGGCAAGAGTGACAACAGGAAAACAATGTAGCAAACATATCAGCGATACAGGTGCCCTGATTTTTACTAAGACTATTTAAAATAATAAAAGACTTAGAGGAAGTAGAATTGTCTATCATAGGTCAAGGAGCACATGATTAATCTACAAAGACAAAGATCTACAAGCCCCACAGTTTATAAGGACACCTTGAGCTTTTTATATGTTCCTGCTTGAACAACTTTACAGGACCACTGTAATTGTCTTGCCTGGATGGGAACTCAGATGCTGGGTTTACAGTGTGACTAACGGAGAATAAAAAAAACATACCAGGTCACATAGTAATAAAAACGGAGTGTTTATTTTTGCTGTTATCACAAACTGAAAATAAAAATTCTACTGCTGTGAGTTCTCATATTGTTTTTGTGCATGTGTGCATTTATGTCAGTGAGTGATAGGTATCTTTTATGCATAGCAAAAACTTAAAATGTCATAGTGGTTAAGAGACAAAACAATATATCATTGCTGTTCTGATGTTAGTTGACTGTATTTTAATCACTAATTATATAATGATGTCAAAGAATGAATAATAATTTAAAAAACAATGCACTACTACTGTCTATATATTACATTAATATATTAATGTAAGATGCATTAGTATGTGCAAGTGTCATATATTCAAATGACAAATCATTAATATACTAAATCAATTTCATATAAAACTATATATGTATAGTTATCATTTTACACTTAATTTTACTTTATTCAAACAACATATTAGTTTCTGCAGTGCAGAGTAATCATTATACACTTCTTATCAGAAAGGTGATTACACAGACTTAAACCCTTGTATAAATTTACGTACATGTAACTCTTGTCATGGCAACTCATATGCTGATTGAGGCGGGTGACTGGTTATCTTACGACATGTATTAAACAGACCACAAGCCACCCTATGATACCATCTTGGAAACCAAGGCAACGCAAATCCTCTCTAGGCATCAACTAAATTATCAAATAGCTGTAAAAAACACCCGACTCTCATTTAGATCAGTTATCAGACTAAATGACCTGTGTATGTTTCGTGTGCTACCAATGAATAGCATAGAGTTGCAAAATCGTGATAATAAATACTACCCTGATCACTCATTCTATGATTACATTTGGAATGTAAATTAATTTATTTTTCATTTAATGTGCTGGAACATTAAAGGGACAGTTCACCCAAAAATTTAAATTCTGACATTTACTCACTCTCATGTCATTCCAAAACTGTATGACTGACTTTTATCTGTAGAACAGAATTAATTTTTTTATACTGTGCAATATAGACATAAACAGGCTCCAATGTTGTGTGGTTAAAAACAATATTCAAAATATTTTCTTTTGTGTTCCATAGAAGAAAGAAAATAATATGGGTTTGGAACAACATGAGGTGAGGAAATGATGACAGAATTTTAATTTCTGGGTGAACCATCTCTTTAAATCAGTCCTGGGGCTCCTCTTGAATGACAGCAACATGGGTTTCTATGTAGTTTTCAGAATTTATTGACAATATTTATACTTTATCTGAAGCTAAGGAAATGAAGAGGAGTTATTTGTAGAAAAAAATGACACATAGTACATTAACTTTCAATAAAATGCACAAAAAAACAAATCAACAGGAACTTACAGGAAGAACAATAGGAACAGGAACTTAATCTAATATTTTACTCGAATTCTACATATAAGTCATACTCATCATTAGGTGAAATTATACCACGTCATTATAAATCTCACGTCTGGAAGCAGTTTTGATGAGAAATCATGATATGCATCTCGGTAGAAGTTGAAGGCCTGAACAGGTGGCAGGGCAAAGCCCTTCACATCCAGAGAAAGATCACTGATAAAGCCCACAATGACAAGAGTCACGTTGCTCTGGTGTCAGTCTCTTTAACAGGAGACAAAACACCATGCTTCCTTAGAAATCCAATGGGATGGCTTTTCGGGAAAAAAAAATAAAAAATCACATGAGTAATTGGAGGCCTATAAGTCGACTATATAACGTCTGTTTTAAAAGCAGTGGAAAGACCCAATTCTACTTGGACCTGCTTGGCTGATATCCAACAGAGATAGCACTTATAAAAAATGTATAAAGAGTACACCTTAATCATTTGTTCATGGAAGCAGTCGACTGGAACAGCCATGCACTAATGCTTTGTGACTCAATAGTCTACCTTTTTTCCCCTCACAGCCAATTTGAGTCCGATTATTATGCTTATACAGATCAGGAGGCCCCAAGAGAAGATAGAGGTCTATGAGTGACTCTCAATAGAAGAGAGGGGTCCCTGGGCCTCACAGGTGAGGATGTCTGAACACACAATCAGTCTTATCTCTTCACATACTGTCTGATGCCTTCTTTTACTATCAGTTCCGTCAATTGCTATCCTGTATCACCCGCTTGAGAATAATCAGAATATGATTCAGGACGACGGTGTCTCGTGAAGGAGCAGTCTGTGTGGCCGCCTGGAGGGTGCCGTTTTAAAACTGAAATAACCGTGTCTTCTAACCTTACAGTCTTTCCAGCGAGAGCATCATTTATACACAGACGCAATATATAGTTAATGACTCACTTCCTTACAAAAGCAGCATTGTTGTCTTTCTTTTAAGACAACTAATTAAAATACAGCATATGTAATTTGCTGCCTTTTGCTTTCATAAGCACCGATGCATCATTCCTCATCTGGGAGAAAATCCCTCAATCCATCAATCATTCTATCTGTCTATATCTATCAACATTGTTTTAAAGATGCATGAGTTAAATTTCTGTCTCACCTCATTGAACTTAACACTCATTCCAAGGATTCCAAAACTTTTTTTGTCAGTCAAAATATTTACTTCATATTTACTTTTTTTTTTTTTTTTTTTACATTTTGATCAATTAATTGTTAGCTTTTATCAACTTACAAACCCACAAGTATGAATAGTTGGTTTCTGTGGTGTCTGTGTTAAATATGGAATGTTTCTTCTAATCTGATTCCCATGAGCTTCACATCTCTACTCCATAAAATTGAAATTGAAACCCAAGACAATAGTGAAACATTTTATAAAATCAATTTTTGCGTGCAAACTGACCTGATACACCACATTTTCCAATATCTTTGAGAGAATAAGAGAAGTATGAGGTTGTAAAGACCATGTGATGCAGATGCGAAATATTCTGGAGACGTTTGACCTATGCCGTAATTTATCTTCAAAAGAAATATTTCCATGAGGCTGCTCAGGCTGTCAGATTGTGAGGGGTCTCGCACACCAGCATTATGTTGGAGATTGCAGGCAGAACAATCACACCTAGCATGGCTGTCTCTATCCTCTACTAGCCCCATTATGAGTGTTTATATTGAATCTAATACTGATTCTCCCAGGAGGAAAAGGACCAAAATATTAGGCTACAAGGCAAAAGTGCAGAGACAGGTTTTTCAATGAAGGATAATTGTCCAATGATACACAAAATGTGACTCGATAACAGAATACAACCCCTCATCTTCCTGGAGGATCCATATAAATTATCTGAAATAATCATCCCATCAATATTTCTGTTAGACAACAAGGACAATGTCACAAGAGAAGCCTTTAGAGCTAAACAATGCCAGAGGATGTGCCAAAAAAAGTGTTACTGTGTCAAGACACGAAAGAGGCATTATTTGAATAAACATCATTTTTTACCATTAAGAATAATCACAATTTGACCAGTCAACACTACCATCATAATGAATAGCATTCCTGCTTGTTTAACACAGCAGGGGTTAATTTAATCAGTAAACTCAAACCATTGTGGGTGAAACTAACTAATTTAAAGCTACTCATTTCAGACATCTAAACAGAGATGCCACAACTAATTAAGGCATTAATGGGACAAAGCACTTTCCCTGTGACATGATTATGTGCTACCTAATAATGATGTGGGGAATCTGCACGACGGCCTGGTTCAAGGTGCCGTGTGGGAAAGCAGGCAAGTCATGGGTGTCCTAGTATTTAACCTGTCCACCAATAAGCCGCTTTGCCTTGACTCCATCACACTGGCACTTTTACAAGTGCACATGAAAGAGATTAACGACTACGTCGGACGGGCATCTAGAATGCAAATGATTCACCTGCGCATTCCCCACACGACGTGTTGCCATGCAGCAAATTATGGGACGTTATTTATTTGCTTTGCAGACGCCCACACAAAGGGCAACTTAACATCGCAAACAGCTTTACATATGGACAATTTAGACCGAACCGTAAGGCACCTCCTTTTAACCTACACCCCTTCAGCTGCACATTGCCTCTGAATCATTGCACTGTTGCACTCCAGAAGCCCTGCTTGGGGAATTGAGCAGTTCAGTTCCTCGATAACGCACTAAAAAAGATTAAGCCCACATTTTATAAGGCTACTTCCTGGGAGTAGTATATTTCCGTGATCCGACTAAGAAAGTGTTGTGAAAGGTTTGGAAAATGCTCTTAATATGAAGGGCTTCTATAGCAATACATAGTCTGACAATTCTAAACTAAAGGCTGCAATACATCACTATACATTTGTACAGATTTTTTCCCCCGATTTGCAATCTTGATGGGTCAGTGCTAGTTGCTGAAAGTCAGAGCCAGTCTGAAGTATTTGTTTATGTGGAGTTGACAGATTTCACAGATAATGGCATGCAAAGTCTTTGATATTTTAGCGTCAGGCCATGAATCCATCAACTTGGAGAATATTAAATAAGCTTGATATTTTAGAACAAATATCGTTTGTCGTGTCTCCAAGCAATAAGACATATATTTTTGTGTGACTTTGTTGTGTTCGGAATAACCTTCGGGAAGTGTATGATGCCTAGTGTTTTAAAATCTGATCCATTTTAAAAAGTCATGTATAGTCTACTCTAGCATTAAGTAAAACACTGTATAAAAAAAAGCTATTGATGATGATGTATCTTTTTAGAGTGCAATATCTACTTCTGAACAGTCCAACTTCATACAAACACACACACACACACACAGAAAATGTGCCACCTCATCCACACATTCGTTTTTGATTTGTTTATGACTATCATGTTTGCTCTCATACAACAATACAAAAACACACTTGGCCTCGGTGCTCTCCTGCTTGTAGAAATCTAGAGAACATTGACCTTTGTCACGTGCGATCAGCGAGTTTTCGGTCAGAGTTACTGTCAAAACACTCTGCAAACATGCAAAAAACAAAAACAAGCTTGACTGAAAAGCACTGAATAGGCACCTCAGCGATTATGCATATTACCCAGAGACACTGATTCTGGTCCTCTTCAGTTTATGTGATGGGTAGAGGGCAGTGGGTTCTCTGATAAGCATGGGCTAAACACAGAATCACTCACTCATATTTGTTCAGAGGTATTTGTTTGCAACATCTGAATTTAAATAAACCAAGCAAATATATATATATATACACTGCAACCTATATGTTGCACATACATGGGCTATAAATTATTTCAGAGGCTTTTGTTTGACAGGACTACTTTTGTGCTTCTAAAGCAATAATAATCAGAGCAAATGATTCCTCTGTTATTGTAATAGTATACTGGCAATAAAAAAATTTAATCTAAATAAATATTTTTAAAAACTATTAAAAAGCAATTCAAGATGATTTTGCTGGACAACTTCATATGGGTGAAATAATTCCTATTTGACCCATATGAAGAAAAATCGAATGCATCAACAAAATAAAACAAAAATGCACAAACAAAAGGCTTGTGGACTAATCTAGACATCCAGTCTATTTTTTGTCTTCATCCATCCAATGAAAATGATTACTTCCATCAGTCTGGTCAATGTGTTTTTGTGCTTGAACAAAATATCAGTTTTAGCTTGCTCAGGCTAGAAATATTATTGAATTCAGATTTTTTTTAGTTTTTCTTATTCCATATCTTTGGTTGCTCATGCTGCAAAATGGAAGGCACTTGTTTGTCAAAGGGGCTGAGAGCCTTGTCCATTTTGACATTCACATTCTAGCAGTAATGATCCTAAAAGCTGCAATTAAGCTGACTGTCACATCCTGGGGAGCACGCGGGCAGCAGCACAAGGCCTTGTCCTCGAGAGCTGCATCCATTGCGCCTGCCCAGGATTATTCCCTCAACACATCATTTTTCCAACCCCCTCTCCTTTTCTCCTCGCTTTCCCTGTTCTTTTATTACAGCATTCATCTAGATTTTTGTAGTGGCCATGCACATATATGTGGTGTTTTTTTTACACTTAATGTTATGTTTTTAAAGAACCAATATGCATTATTATTTGCATCAAAAAAGCTTTTAATTCAATACAATTTAATTTAATATAAAATGGAATACATTATCATTTGTTTTGTCCCTTTGAATAGATTGATATTCTAAAGCAACATCATGTTCTATCTGAATAAAAATTCCCAACGGTGATCAGATCGTTCCCTGTTGATTCCTAAAAGAGTAAAACAGAAATGCAGTCAAAGCAAGCGGCTGGAGTGCCACGACTTATTATTTCTCTTTTTGCGTTTGATGCCTGGGCCCACTCCTCTGGGAGATGAAACGAAAACTCTCTGTTATAAAATCATGAAAAGGATAAGGACAACACCAGGTGGGCAAATCTATCAAACCCCCTGGCAAACACACATGCGAGGGTACGCACATAAAGGGGGCAAAATCATTTTAATTAGCTGAGTGAATGTGATTTGCTGAATGCGGGGAACTAGGCTCTGCACACATTAAAATTGGTCTAATTTTCTGCAAAAAGTCCCATCTGAGTGGACCTGGCCACAGTCAATCAA
Organism: Barbus barbus; assembly: GCF_936440315.1. Taxonomy (NCBI): domain Eukaryota; kingdom Metazoa; phylum Chordata; class Actinopteri; order Cypriniformes; family Cyprinidae; genus Barbus; species Barbus barbus. Next base: position 25,561,232 of record NC_136733.1, read on the forward strand.
GTTAAAAGCTACGGGTGCTTAATTTGATTTACCAATATAAAATGCAAATGAGGTGATTAAGTGGAGAGGGGAGGCAGAGTAGGAGCCTCTTTTAAACCATCAAGTTAAATGTGAACAGACATCGGACTGGCAGCAGCAAGAATGTTTTAGCATATTCGTTTGATTAGAGGTACAGAAATTTAATTAGTGTGGCTAATTGCTTGACAAATTGCAGCACACTCCTGAAAAGGCAGATTTTTTTTAAAACCGTGTAAAACCCCCTCCGTGTGGAAATTTTGTCCAAATGGCCCCTATGCCAATATGTGAAAAGCATAATTAAATAAATGGAAGATGGCACAACAGTACCTTACAATAGCAAATGAGATAATGCCTGTAATTAGGCAGGACACAAGTCTATGTCCATATGCCGTGTTTCTCTTCAGCTACTCTCCGTTCCTCTCATAGGACAAATCTAATAAGCCTCCTTAACTAGGTGAGGCTCTCCTGGGATACTGAAGAGCTGTCGGTCCGAGCGTACTGGACCACTAATCAGAGTATGACACATTTAATCAAGCCAAGCTCCTGTGTTACAACAAACGTTTATGTTATGTTATGTTTATGTGGTATTGTACTTTAAAAAAAAAATATTATCCACATAAACGCAAATAGTCTCTCTTACATATAATTATTTACTTACAAAAACATACAGTAGCAAAACATTTTCTCATTTTCCTTAACAAAATAACAGAATGACTGTGGATATTCTTCATACCTTTTAGCTATAGTATATTGTAACTAGTCTCACAACCTCCAAAAATTGGCCATCTCATTCTGTTTGGCTGGCTATAAAGCAATTTCCAGCAGCCAGGGTTCTCCAGTGACCAGTGCACCTCACCTGGAAACGAAGATGTGTTTACAAGAAACTGTGCTGATCAAGCAAGTGCTTTAGAGGAAGAACTAAAGACTGTAGAGTAGTGGTCAAATGCTTGATGCATTAAGTGGTAAGGTCTCCGCAAGTAGAACTCTAATGGATCTTGGCCAGGATAAGCTGCAATGTGCACCACACTTCATGCTAAAAAAAAAGTCAGGTTATCCAATATGACACAATGGTTTTAACAGTGAAGGACAATTAAGAAAAACTTGCTTAATTGTTTACATTATGCCCCAATTTTGGGGGGGTAATTCCAACCAATATTAATATTCTTACATTATTGTTTTATTACTTTTTTTTAAACTATCCACACAATACAGATTCATAAACATGCTGCACTACGCAAGCATGAAAATATAGGCCTTTATTTGTGTGAGTAATCCAATAAGGTCCAGTTTTATTACTCTGTCAATGCCTTGTTTTTCTTATTTATGGAAGAAACTTATAATTACATTAACCTACCATCATCAGTTGTAGGTTTATTGTAGCAGCTACATATTTTGTTTATGATAAAACATGTAAGATGTATTTAAAAATCGATTATTGTTATCAAAATGTAATACCTTGTAGTCCTGGAACAGATACCTTTGGTAAACTGTACGAGCCTGCAAACCTGTCGTGTTTGCGCTGCATTAAGGATTAATCATTTTAATAAACTTGTATCAAGAACTGCAGAAAAATATCGCACTATTTGAGCAAGACAACAGCAACGAACATTTTCCGAATACAGAGCTTGCGTCACAATGTGCATTCTATCCATTCTAAATTCTATGTGATAGTAACAAGTCGCATTAAACTACGCAGAAGCAGCGTCACTACGTAACCGCGCAGCCGCCAATATGTTCGCGTCGAGCCTGGCTGGCGTCGAGTGAAGAGCTTAAAGGTGATATCTATTGATAAAAAGGTAAGAGTACGAAAAAGGGAAAAGTTATAATTATTTTTGGTTTCTCCTAGTAGAGTTGTTACAAATTGCTTTACTGTAGCTATATGTAGTCTACATATAGCCTATATTTGATATTAACATTTACGTAGGCTATAGAACCTTTTTGGATGTTGTAGGCCTACCTTTCTGAAATGGATTCTTCCATCTTGTTAGCTATAGCCTATGATGAATGTATTTAACAGTGCGTTTATAACCTGCCTTATGCATTACGCAAACAAGAAAGTTTGCTAGGATAGGCCTATGTTTTGTTTTGGTTGTTGTGGTGCAGTGTATAATTATTTAATCATGAAATATTTTATTAAGGCATTAAATATATGGAGTATTATTAAATAATTAGCCTACATTTAATATCAAGTTTTTGCTTGATCAGCCATAACTAGTCAGCAAAATCAGAACTTAATTTTAGTCAGTTGCATTAGGGGCGGGACATTCTCACTCTGGGGGTCATTTGATTGGATATATTATATTATAGGCTGTGCGATTCTGATAGTGTAATACTGTTGTATAATTACTTTTTCAAACTGGTTTCCTAAACTCCTCCATCTCACTTCGGATGTTTTTTTTTGTGTGTGTTATATTATAGCCTACTAATGTTTTAATAATTTACTAGTGTGAGCATGCACTTATCATGTACAGTCATTCACAGTCATAGCCTAAGATGGCATATCGTTATATAAATTTTGAATATAAATGATACAAACTCAATGTTTTACCTAAACATTTGTGCTTGACTCACTTTCTATAAAAAGTCACAACATGGTCTACTACAGTTATCTTACTGGCTTAAATAATGGTCTTCAAGGAACATTTATAACATTAGCAATTCGATTTTAGATGAAATATGACCTGGCAGTACTACATTTGAAGGTGTCCCACTTTTTGCATTAGGCTCAGTGTCACGCTGTGTTAGTTAAGTGTTATTCAGTCACTCACCTAGTCACCTTTGCTCATTATTGTTTGTGAATAGCTTAAAATATTCTGTGACCTATTCATTTGCATTTTCAAGTAGTTTACTTAAACTATATAAACTGTACTCAGCAGATAAGAGTTCAGTTTTTTTTTCCTGGGTCTCACATGCATTGTCAGAGCAATTCAGACAAGCTTGTTCCTGAACTTTGCTTGCGATAAATATGAAGTGATGGCAATAAAATGGTGTGCCTCTTGTCACTGTCAGTAGAAATTATTTGAGATGGAATTTTACAAGCGAATGTTTTTGACATGAAAGTACATGTGCGTTTACAATTAGACTCAGTTTTCATTGAAGACAGCCCTCCATCTTCTTTGAGATAATTATGGTGTTCAGGAGACAGTAGTAGAGATGATATATCCTAAATGGGTAGATATTGGATGTATCCTGTCAGAGATAATGAAATGTTGAAGAGTTTCTCATCACTCGAAGCTAAAAAGACAGAGAACCAGCACTAAATAACAAATTCGTAATAGAAAACCCTACATCGCTTTGCTTCAGTGGGGCTTTATTAACCCCGGGAGCCGTGCAGAGTACTTTTATGATAGCTTGAGGGTGAGGGCAATTTTCAATTTTGGGTGAACTATCCCTTTAACTTTGTCAAAGTTTTAAAGGTCATGCACTCAGAAGTAGACAGCCGGTGGTCTACTTACTGTGGAGAGAGGACTCTTGTACATGTTAGGGTCTTGTCTTGAGCTGCTCTACCGAAGGAGCTGTGTTTAGAATATTGATAGTCACTACACTGAGAGATTGCAGGCCTCTTGTCAACAACTGACTGACATGAGCTGTTAACATGCTATTTTCAGCCTCTGCCTTTTCACTGTGGCATTCTTGTTAGAAGACCACAGAAAATTCTGTGTTTGTTCTCTTCGGTCTTTCCTTTCAGGAAAACCACACAGGCCCTTTCTGTTGAATCCAATGCATCTTGACTGTCTATATGACCGGTTGAGGACATTATCAGTTTAACACTAATAAATACTCCGCATCATAATAGTTAAAACGTTACCGTAAACGATATTTTTACCATTCAAAAAGTCCGAGACATTTATTCACATATTAACCTTATGGCAGATTTTAGTAAAAGCGGCATTTTCTTTCTCTCTTTTTTTTCATCATTTGCTTTCATGAAACTCTCAACAGTTTTTATGCAGGAAGGGAGGGACACATTTGAATAGACGACAGAGCACAAAAGCCATGTCTTTCAGCGTTGTCAGGGTGTTGATAAAAATCAAAAGAAAAGAGTCTTTAGGATTGATGCCTAAGTGTGGACCCAAGGGTGAACATGACCTGTAAGTCTATAAGAAAGGAAGATATTTTCCCATTCCCATTGTCCCTGGCCATATAAGATGAAACCCCTCTTTTGAATGTGAATGACATTATCATTGAATCAGATGAGTAGCATGAACGTGTGTGTAAAACATTACATATATATGTATAGTGCAAATATGTCATTCCTGTGTAAAATAATTATGCTAAAAACTAGATTTATTTTGTACATTTACATCTTTTTAAGATGTAATGTAAATGTACAAAGCTACATTTCTTGAAAGTTTACATATGTATATATAAAACACACACTGTACTTAATTCATGTAACAAGTGGAAAAAAATGAAAATAGCTCCATACTATTTAAGGGTGAAGCACTGCACTAAATGACAGTTCGTAAAAACTCGACATAGGGTTTAGAAGGGGAATTAAAAAAATACTATAGGTGCACCAGGGTTTTCCAGAGAAAATTGTCATGACATCGTTTTTATAAAGTGCACCTGCAGTGATAAAAATCATGCACATACTCAATGTATTCCCCATGTTTATTGCATCTCTCCTTGAACAAAATGCTTTGTTCCATGCGCATTTACAGGTGGCCACTCCGCTTACCTCTGCTCGCCACAAAATACAATACAAGCTACTTGTATTTTTAACATATACTGTAGGCATTCACTTAGGCAGCCTCAACACCGTGCCCTTGGGTCTGAAATGATTCTTGTTATTATAGCTGTCAATTACACTGTGTATTGCCTGAAATTTGACTGCCTACTTTTTAATGGAAATAGATAGGAGCTTTTATTGAAGCAACAATTTATTGTATGAATAGAGAGTGAGTTCAGCTAAGCACAAAACGTTAATCTTATATATTCTGACGACACTTGAAACATGTTTGTTGAAAATCGTATATGAAATATTACCAGACTCAAGCACTGGTTTACAAATAGTTTTCTGTGCAACTGGTAGAGGAATATTAGGAACTTTTAATCATAGTAATGGGTTGACATACTGGATCGTTTATTAAGGGGGATCACAAGAAGTTTGTTTATTAATTTGTTTGTAAGTTGTAGGATGAAATGGGTACACTTTTCCATCTTACAAGTTTACATATTCCTTTATGCATTTTTTAGAAACTTTTAAAAATCACACTATTACAGATTAATGTCCATATTTAATTGCATATATGTGAATACATATAGGGCACATTAAATCAGATTTAATCAGAAATTGCAATATGCCCTTGAGCTATTTTGATAAACTTTTCCACACACTGCACTTGACCGCCGTTATATCCACTTAAGCCACACATTTCTTTTCAAACTTCATCCTCCTAAGACATGTCAGCAAACTTGATCTCAGCAATGCCGAACATACAAAAAAAAGAAAGAAAAGTTCCAACCACTCCCCTGGCTTGTTTTTTTTCTATTACAGAGCATAGTGCTAAAAGCATGACACTCTTTTGTTGACTTTTTGACTAAATTTAATGATAGTCAATTTATGTCAATAAAATGTACAATAAAAATGTAACGAGAACTGGGATCTTCAGCGAATTTCAGTCAGTTTACTTTGGGGTAAACTGAAAAAGTTCTACGTTTTGGTTCTTTTACTTAAGTTTTATATAATTTTCTACCCATATGGCAAAGTGAAAAAAGGCTTTTTAAATGTGTATTATGCAGTATACCTCCAGAAGATGCCACACACTGATTTCACTGATGCTGTAAAGCCAGAGAAAGTGTCAAGACCGCAAGGAAGCAAGTATAGCCACAGTGCTCAATGATATCAGTCGTTCTTCAACTCAAAGTGACAGATAAAAGAAAGAGATACTCGCAGCCGCGATGAGACATATAAGCCGGGGGCATGGGATCGACTTCTAGGCAGATGAAACCCTGTCACACATCTGCATACAATGGCAGGGGAGAGAATGCCATCTCATCTCATCGACAGCTTCGTGTTTAATCAACAAACAATTAAAATTGAATGGGATTTATACCCCTCAGGCACCAAGTGTAGCCGCTACCGTAAAGCACATGCGCTTTGCAGAAGTTGCAGGTCAATTACTTTATGACAGGGTTAGGTGTACTGTATATGTATATTTTATAAGGAACATTTTCTTGCAATATTCTTGATGTGCATAGGGAATCAGTCTATATGAAGAAAGGTGATCTTCTTAGGTTAATCTTGGTTAATAGTGACCATGCATGACAGCAGTTGTTCGCCCCTTAGATGGCGTCTGGGCATCACTGAGGCCGGAGAGAGACTGAACACTTTAAACCAGATCCAGTGTGATGTGATCTGCCTTTAGTCATCATACCTTATGGAAACGCACAGTGTTGGCATACTGAGTCTTTAATTTGAGTGATGTAACGTGATACAGAAGTAATATATATAATAGTCTTTACAAAAGGTGATGATTTTCTACTGTATTTTCTTAGAGTTTAGTGTTTTCTGATCTGTTATTGCTTTATATGACTGTAGTGAAAAGTATAAAACACTATAATGTCTTAGTTTTTTGTGCAGTGTTTGTAAAGGCAAGCTCATGTTGTTCCATACACGTGAAGATAGTAAAGGGCAGTAGCATGTGTCAAATAGTCAAAATTACTGGAATTGCCAATAAGACTGTTGTCATCAATTATGACATTAACATTTTTGCATTATTTTTCAATTTGATTAAAATTTGAGATTAGATTTTTTTTATTATTATTCCACCATTTTAGATGATTAAATTAACAAAACATTGTGAAGAAATGGGAAAAAAGTATGTAAAATATTTTAATTCAGTACATTTACGCTGATCAAATAAATTCACTATACAGTCAATAATTTATCATTTATACAAGTTATAATTTTGGGGATCCTATGCTAACCTTGTCAAAGAAAACCTTCTATACAGGAATGGTTCATCTTTATGCTTTTCCAAACCAAATTTACATTCTTTTTTTTCTGCATAACGCAAATTAAGATATTTTGAAGTATAAAAGTACTCCGCTGTATGTAATGTAACCTTATCAGTTACAGAAATATATCTCTTAATTTATGAGTCACCCAGTAGTAGATTTCAGGTCATTAGGAAATCTGGGCCAGTTTTTTATTTATTTATTTATTTTTTTCACTCAGGTTAATCACAGTGAGGAACAGTACCCGCTGCCAACAGATCAAACAGATGAATGTGTGAAACATGATTAATGTTCACATAAACCGCTTACAGAAATGAAAAAAGCCAAAATCTAGATTAATCACTAGCTTGCGCCACAGTTTGAGTTTCTGATGGTTTATTGTAATTTCTCTAATCTCTATCACAAACATCAAAAGAAAAAAGTAGTATTATTTGTACATAAAACTTGTCATTTGAAATACAGATACCAGAAAATGTTACATAATGATGACCTTAACTGCAATAATTCTTGAGTATTACTATTTCAACACTCTGTATAGTCTGTGGTTTATTCTGTTCAGGAAATACAGACTGTCTTCATACTGATATCTAAATGCAGCTGTACAAGAGAGGTGCGTAAGTGCCTTTAGACATATACAGTAAATCAATATAATGGAGTACACAGAATGGGGCAAATAATTCAAAAGAAAAAAAGAGAAGTGTCCAGCAGTTTACCCCGCTTAAACTTCATCATAAAAAATGGAGAGGATAGAGGTATAAGATCTGTAACCAATTTGTAAGCGAAACCTCTGTGTGTCTCCTCAAGCAATTAATGGCAGCATGGAGAGGTGAAATGAAATTTCAATACCAGTCTCCTCTGCAACCCAAAACCTATACTGATGTGCTTCAGAAGCCAACTTTACTGTATACTGTATATGGGCCAAGCTGTACTAATTTTTTTAGATGCTCTTTTTTTTTTAAAGTATTCAATGCAGGACTCTTTGTCTTGCATTGGAGTATCAGCCTCAGAGGAGCTGGCCTTTTGTTAGATATCTGTTCTTATGGATGCATTTCTCTCTGTTCACCTCCAACATATCAAGTTTAAAGCAATGTACAGTTTAGGGTTGGGTGGAGCTCAAAGGTTTTTTTTTTCTTCTGTGGGAAAGAAGAGCTTGAGTGATGAATTCATAGTGTAATGATCGTCATAGCGCTTTAATACTACAAGCATATTAGCTTACAAGGCTTAGACTTGTAGTGTATTAAAACATTTCCATTATCTCATGATTCAGGCAGATGCGCATCTTTAGGTACCCCTCAAATAACACAGGAAAGCCTTGATGTGGGGAAAAAAAGAACAGATTGATTTTCTATTGACTTTAATACGCTTTGATCATTTAAAATATATATATTTTAGTGCTGTCAAAAGATTAATCGCATCCAAAATAAGTTTTTGTTTACATAATATATGGGTGGACTGTGTACATTTTTTACATTTTTTTTATTTTTTATTTTTTACATTTAGCTGACGCTTTTATCCAAAGCGACTTACAATTGCTATATATGTCAGAGGTCACACGCCTCTGGAGCAACTAGCGGTTAAGTGTCTTGCTCAGGGACACATTGGTGTCTCACAGTGGATTCGAACCCGGGTCTCTCACACCAAAGGCATGTGTCTTATCCACTGCGCCATCACCACCCCATGTGTATATTTATTCCGTATATATAGCCTAAATAGACACACATGCATGTATATATTTAAGAAAAATGTTGTTTATATTTTAAATATATTTATATGTAATATAAATTATATGAATATAAATATATACATTTAAATATTTTCTAAATATATACTGTATGTATGTGTATTTATATATACATAATAAATATACAGTACACACAAAAAACAAAAAAACTTATTTTGGATGCAATTAATCGTTTGACAGCACTAATATATTTATATATTACCGCAAGATAGATAGATAGATATATATGAATAAATAAATTTCAATAAAATACATTTGAGTACACAAAGTAGGTAATTTTGGACTTATATGTATTAAATATAATGTGAATATTTAAAAAAAAAAATTATATTAAATTTCAAGAAATATACTTCAGAATGGCTAAAATTAAGTTCCTTCAAAGACAATTTTACAACAGTAAAATTTTTAAATAATTATTATTATTTGGAAGACATTTGGTAGTTTAATGAAATTTAGCAATATTAAAATATCAAGGTATAGAATGACTAAATAATGCACAAAAGGTTCCCACTACGACAATTTGACAATTGTAGTGCTAATTATGAGCATGGATACACAATACTGGGCTAGTCATAGCGTGAATGTCATTACATTGTTGCGCAAATTACTGTTTGTGGTAAATAGCCAATCATTTACAATGAAATTCCCTTTGTGCCCATCTGTAAAACCTGGCTCATAAAGTCATAACAATGGTGAATGTAACTGGATACAGAGAATTCCTCTGAACCAATAATACAGCCTTGACATGGACTGTGTTTGATAAATGTTGCGAAATACTGAATTACCATTCATCATTCCATTGTACTGTACACCAATTCAAGTATTTTTGCACAGACAGGCTGCACAAAAAGCTATTAGCCTACAAGAAACGATATGTTCTGTTGTGTGCTCCGATGTGATCTGTTAAAGTCTACAGGAGAAGATTTTATAAGGAAGAGCAGGTAAAAGTCTATCCCCTGCTGTCATTTTTCTTGTCTTTCACTGTTTCCTGATCCCCCCCCCCCCCTGCCTTTGGTTCACTGGTTACAGTAGTTTGTCAGCTAATGCCCCTGGCTGACTCTCCATAGTCAGACACTTTTTTTCATGGTCAGGTGGCTGAGGGAGAAACCGTATATCGGCCTCATAACCCACAGGAGGTTTGAATTGGGGACGAGACAGTTGTGAGAGAACGCAATCCATGGAACATCCTGTATTCTGATACACTGCGGAAAGGAGAATAGCCCCAATGTGAGAATGAAAAAGGTTTAGTCTCCAGTGACCTTCACCTTTCTTAATCAGGGACCCACATGTATTGTCTAAGCGGTATCACCTTTGCTGTTTTCCCATAGTGGCCAGTTGACCTATGGCCATCTGGTTAATGTCCGCTTCTGCTGATCATCTGCCACTCACTGGTTATCACTCCACCTCTATCTCCAAACAGGTGATAAAACTGACTACTGTCCAGTCTGGGAATGAAGGACAGTAGTAGAAAATAGAGCATCTGTAGATGCTGGATACTGTAGAGGGTGGAATCAAGAGTGAATATTCCAGGACAGTGATATAGCTATCCATGATATAACAGAGAGGTCCTAAATAAAGAGTACAGTTTAAGGACGTTTGAAATACAGTAAACTGTATATGTACAGTATCTTACAGTTGGCATCCAGTAGCCGAGCAATTTATGTCTGTAAATTTCTCATTAGGATTGTAATAGATAATTTACTCATGAATAACAAATAAGGACTCCCTTTACTAAGCTGGGATATGTTTTAAAAAAGGAATACAAATATATAGTGTTGTTTGCATCTAAATAATTTAAGGGGTTTAAATCTGAATAATTTTTACGGTCTTGATTTTGTCATAATTTTGTGATTTTTGTCTAACCCTAACCCTAATCCAAACCAGATATTGCCAGAATGCTTTTTTTTTCATTTCTATAACCGCAATGTAAGCTAAACATGTTTTCTGTGGATTGTTTTGTGTTCTCAATTTTAGTTTATTAATCTAACAAATAAAAGCTGGTTCAATAATGGCAGCATACTCTAGGAAGTGACATCATTTTTGATGGGACAATAACAGCATAAACAAAGTCTTTTATGAATTCTGTAAAGTTTTGTAAAATTGTTTGGCTTGTCTCTAAAATGTTCCATTCTTTTAGATACATATTTTAAAAATACTGTCATATGCTGTAAGCTAACTACCAGTCCTTCAATGAGCAATGGGACATTTAGCTTTTTATTTCGATATTGATCATTTTCTTTCAACTGTGTGAATAAAGTTTACCCTTGTGCAAAAGTGCACTTAAGTATACTTTTATAAAGTGTACTTATTGCAGAAATAATATACATTAAAAGAACATAAGTACAAATTAAATGTTATTTTTGATGCTTAAATACATTGTATTTGTAATTAACTTCAAATGTATCACATTTTAAAGTGATATTAAATGCAGTAAGTTTTTTTTTTTAGTTTTTTTTTTTTTTTTTTTTTTTAACCACTTAAGTGGTACTTTAAGTACATCTTTATATGTACTTCCATAATAGTTTCTAGTGTCTTTAAAATATGGTTAAAGTGCACTACTAATGTAAGCAATTGATGTTAACTAAAATATACTTTAATGTCAGTTAACAATACACTTAAGCATTAATTAAATGTAATATTTTCGACCACCTAAATGCATGTTATTTGTAATTGATTGCAAATATATTAGTTTAAAATTAAATTAAATGCAATTAGTTGAACTTTTAAGTGATATTTTTGAACCACTTAAGTGGGACTTTAGTATATTATATATGTACTTTGAAATATGGTAAATATGTACTTCTCAATAAGCAATTAATGTGAACTAAAATATACTTAAATATGATTTCAATGTACTTCAATGTCATATATCTCTGGCAATGAAGTTGAAATTTAGTATAAGCTATTTCAAATTAATTTTAAAAAAATATTTTAATTACCTAGTTACAATCAACACAAAATGAAAACGCACTGCATTTATTGACAAAACAATCTCTAAAACAAATAAACAAAAATGGTTTTTGCTTATGCACAAGAAAAACCCAACACTATACACCGCTGCAACACTTTAACTCACTTATTAGAAAGAGTCTGGAGAACAATGCAAAATCCCTTACATACAAAAGTACCTAAGCTCGCAATCACAGAAAACATAGTTCTGTATGATGTATAAGCCTGTTTCCTCATTAGGGACCTAAAAATGTCCACAAGGTCAAAATTTACTGGTATTACTTTCCTTTTGGAGTCATTTGGTCTCCATAATGTATAGGATTACTAACACACAAAAAAATTCAAGAAAATGATCATTCGTACAACAAATGAGACCTTATTGTAAAACATTACCAAACTGTGTTAATGGTACCCTCAGTTTCACAGACAAGGCTTAAGACCAGCCCCACACTAAAATGTAAGTCTGAGCTGTTTCAACTGAAAGAAACTTGCACTGACTGATCTTTAAAAATATCAGTGCCTTTGTTTTGTCTCAAGACCAGTAATGTTTTTTCTAAGGCATGTTAATGAAAATGATTTAAATGTCCTAATTGAACTATGGCCTAATCTTGGCTTAGTCCTAACTTGGCTTAGTTTGTGAAACCAGGCCATAAATTCTCAAACCTATACTAACACCAACATGGTTTAGGGTCAGTGTCCCAGAAGCTCTTCATCGGCAGTAAACTTAAAATCTCTCCATGGTCTCTGTGAACGGAAATGTTCCAAAGAGGCAGGAAAGTCAGAAAAAAATTCCTTGTGGAAAGAAAGAAGAACAATTGTTCTAAAACATATCCAGTCATTATAAATGGTTCAGTTGAGTGAAAACAATAGACACAGTTGCAGTCCAAAGTTTATATACACTTTGCAGTATCTGCAAAATGTTAATAATTTAAGCAGTAAGAAGGTAGAATCATTAAAAAAATTGCAATTTCTGATCAGATGAAGCAGTTTATTCTGCAAGGTGTAAGTTAACTTTTGACCACATCTGCATCACCTAAGAGGTGAATTACCTCAATCATCAGGGCAACATCACAGTAGAATGCTGGGAGATGTTCCTTCAGATTTCCCACAAACACCATATTTCCTGATCACACCATCTTCACTGACACGGGGCTTTAAAAAATAAATAACATTTTTACAAACATTTTTTATTCCTACTTTACAGGGAATAAAACAACTTTATCATTTACCCAAATATAGATAAATATCCCAAAATCTATGAAAATGAAGAAAGGTAATCATTTTATTTTTCCCTCATCTTGCAAGCTTCTCTTGCACATCCTCATGAAGAATGTTCCTGTATTTACCACGACTGACACAGCAAAGCTGCTGTCCTCTTCCTTGGGTTTGTTACCTGTAAAATACATAATGATTAGAAGGGGATCTGTAAATGCACAGGTGGGAATATTACTTGCAAATGGAAAATATTCAAAGCATTTAAAATCCATAGGTATAGTGACTTAATATAGCACTTTTATATTGTCATGTATGATCAGGGTGAGCTGACTTACTTCTAACATCACGTGTTTCCACGCTGTATCTCCAGTAACAAATCTGTACTGATCCTGCAAAATGAAAAACTCCAGATAAGTACAAAAATATTACAAACACAACCAGTAATGGAACATCTCGCGCTTCAAATACAAAAATAAACACAACAACATTATTTCTAGAGGTGGCTGATATATTGAATATTACTGGTGGTTATAATATCGATTATATACTTTATTACAAGATCAGATGAATTTTGTTTAGTAGCGTTACATTGAATTTTAAATCGTTTAACGTTAGTTAAAAATACAATATTGTATTTTCAGCAGTCAAATTTCTTGGTCCACGCACGCAATAACATTTCGATATCAGAATGCATTCATAGATAAGTAGCCTTTAAATTACAGGACACGATTAATTCCCTTCCTGAGTCCATACAGCAAGAACTGCCGGGTGTGAATGGCAGGAATGACAAGACTACATTTAAGAGTAAAGAAAGCTTATATCAAGATATACTTACTTGATTCATTATCTGCAGTACAGAAAGTCTCATCTGTAATCATCCAAACGCGCCGCTCCTCTGTTGTAGTTTGATCAGCGAAGCTCCTACACGCGTCATGACTCCAGAAATATGAGGCGCAGCAGATTTTTCAAACTTTTATTTTTTTATTTAATTGAATGTTTGAAAAAAACAACAACAAAAACAATAACAGTTGTCATCGTCAAAACGCAACAATCCAACAACCGCTCAGGGACATTCAGTCTTTCAGTCCAAAGGAAGTGCCAACTCAATAGAACTCAATAGAATCAAAATAAATTTTCATTTCAAGTTTGAATCATAAAAAACTAAATAAAAAAAAAGGTTTGCATTTAGAAAATGTACATTTATGAATATGATATTTAGGAAAATAAGGTTTATAAAATAAGCATCGCTTTTTTTCACATTCATGAAAGCCAAAAATGACATTGCTATAAGTAAACTGAAAATTAGGATTCACATAACATTTGATAAAGTCAAGAATGTCATACCAAAATGATGTTGTGTAAGAGCAATTCCAGAATAAATGCAAAGACGTTTCATTGTTTTCTAAACGGATGGAGTTTTCAAACTCTGCTGAAGTAGCGCGCAATCATGACATAGTGTTTTGGCGCATGTGCATAAAACAAAAGAGATACTTAGTGCGTGGTTACATGTTATTTCAGGCTTTTAATTTCTGTTCAAGTTCAAGTTGTCCTAATTCATTGTGTAGTTAGACCAAAGACTATTGTTAGACTCATTCATGACTCATTCACCTAACTAAAAGTCAGTCATTTTTTACAGTGCGGTGTAGCCTAGTCTAATCAAAATCAAATGTATTTGAATGCAAATTAATTTTGTTTAGATGTGTTAAACTTTTGCTTGCAATTAATGCAATTAAATGTGTTTAAGTGAGAACAACATAATGATATTGAAAGTATTCTGTACACAGATGTAAAGTACAGTACTATTACAGACAAATACAGTACTCTCATAAATGACACTGTATGTCAAATGTTATGTCAAATTAAACTTCATACAGTTCATAGCGCAAGAGCGGGTGATAAATTTCAACAAGTTTTATTGGAGTATACTGTATAAGAAAGTATATTTAAGTTTAGAAGAAAAATTTCAAGTGCATTAATGCACATAGTGTATATTATAGACTAAATTCATTTAAAATACACTAAAAAGGTAATTTTAAACACTTAAGTTGAAATTAAAATCAATTATTTTACATGTGCTTTAGTATATTGATAAATATATTAAAATAAGTGTAGTTATTTACAACACAATTTAATCATAACTATGTAAAATGTATATTTAAGTAATATTAATTAGACATTATTATAAAGTGCATTTTTAAAAAGTGCACTTAAGTATGTTAAGACCTATTGTCATTAAAGTGTACTCTCTTTAAGTACACTTAAGTGGCCTTTAATTTAGATTATATTATCTGCAAGTGCACGTTTTAAAAAGTATACTTTTAATAATTGAAGAACACAAAGTACACTTTTACTGCAATTAAGCACACTTCTTTTTCACAAGGGAAATTAAGTTAAAGTGCCTAAATGTGATATAAACATTAAGGCATCCTTAAATTACAATACCAGCATATTCATTTGTTAATTGTACATACAAGTCAGTTCTGTTATGGTACAAGTCATATTCAGTCAGGTCAACCCTTTCTCCAGAATCAGTTTCTTGCCACCTATTTGCCACCTATTATCTAATTATTTAAATACAAACATAAGCATCAACTGGAAAAAGGAATTTTTGAAAGTGGAAAGAAGACGGATGTTTTCCATGTATATTGACATACAAGTATGACAGCGTTCAATAATATTTTTTTTTAAATGTGCACATGTTTCAGACTGAAGCTGATGATCAATTGTAAACATTCATTAGGCCTGTTTCAACATTGATCTATTAAAAATTTTGAAAAGATTTATTTAAATGTACATAGTAAATGTATATATCCCTTACGGTATCCATGAAAACCATGAAGCTTGCTTTGGTTTGGTGTTTGGCTCTTCCCCCAAAACCGGTAACATAAGAGGGCATGTTCAATACATTCACAGGTGATCTGTATTTTCAAATTTTGGATTTCAGATATCAATACCCGTGCCTGACAGAATCACTGTCTTACCTCAAAGCTTTGTGCTCATTGTTCCTTCATAACCACCATGCACAATCCACATTTACTTTTCAATTAGTAATATATATAATGCTTTTTTATTTTTTTATTTTAATGCTACGTCTTTAAAACTGCATGTGAATCAAGTTTATAGCAGAAGCATGTCATTATTCCCTGAGACATCTAGTAAGTGACTTCTAGCCCAACATGACATAACTCTATTTTAGATTTAGACACCATCTAGAACATAACACATTCTAGTGGAGAAATTAGCTTGTTGATCTTTCTTTCAAGTTTCCAAGATGTCATAATCAAGCTGGCATCCTCTACTGTAGAAATCACATCAAGAAATCTGCCTAATGCAATATCGTCTGCGACTAGCCCAACACACCTGTCACATCATCCTACGGCAAAGTCAAACGCACCACTCGAGCCAGAGAAGTAAATCAGCTTGGCTTACCTTTAACAACAAACACATGTACGGTTTTGTCAATGGAGCAGCTCAAAAAACACAAGTCTTTGCCCGCGAGGTGCTAAAAGTGAACCTTAGAAGAGCTGTTACAATGAGCTCATCTGAAATCACTTTAGGTCAAGCGGCACTTTTATCCTTATCAAAGAATCTTTCATAAACACCACAATGCCCATTCCGCACCTGTTTGATGTTTCTCCTCCTCCGCCTGACTATTTTTCCACCCAGCCCACCATTGACAATACGAAAGGTGCACCCCTCAGGTGTGCTGGGCTCAATGATTACTTCTTCCTTTTTTTTTTTTTTTTTTTACTGGAAGAGGGGCCACCCCATTCACTCCCTCACACGAACTGCTCAACTTTGTGTGGACTCAGTTTCTGTCCACTGAGGGGGTAACTGAGATGGAGGCAACAGAAAGTGGCTTTAGAATACACGCTTGAAAGAGGACAGCTTTAGTCTGAATGGAAGTCTATGTGCTTTGTTGTTTAAATGAGTGCTGTCTGTTGCCGTTGCCACACTGTTCGGCTGGAAGAGGAGAGAATTAAGTAGGTTGGCTATTTAGCTTCAATGGACGGTCCTCATGAGGAGATTGGCTTTTGTTGCACAGGACAAACGCAGAGTCATGCCTCGCATTGAGCGATGATTACTGTTTGTTCTGTCTTTAAGCACGCTGATATAGAAGCTCATCTTTTCACTGGAGTTTTTATTTTTGACAAGGTATAACGTGTCATGGCCTCTAAACACATCAACAACACACACTTTCGTTACGGTTTGTTGTTAAGACACTTTTATCCAAACCAACTTGCATTGTATTCAATGTATACCAAAGTATATTATCAGTTTATAAACTTTCAGAACAAAACAAATGCAAAAATTGTACCTCTAACTTGTCACAGAGAGGTGCACCTTTGTGCCTAATACACCCATAACGTTCTCAGCCTTTTTGACTCCAAGGCTCCAATATTGTCCACAACAATATTTGAAGGCCCCTTGATTTTTCCAGTCATTCATTATTATTATTTTTTTTTTATATTTGTCACTCGCAATTTCCACCCAGTTAAATATTTTAATTATACCGTAAATATTTGAATTATACCAAGAGAGTCACGTGACGTGCTCATGAACCTAGTCGCACTCGAGTAGAGTTCCGTACGTTTGACCTCTTTTTGCTGATTTCTTCGTTTTGTTTTAAGTTTTATTCATTGGTGGTGCTTTACCTGATGGCATGCAGTCGTAAACAGCAGGAGTTGTCTCCATCGGCTTCTCCGATTTAAGAAGAAATCCAAGCCACCGAACTCAAGCGATATGATGGACAAGATGGCGAACACTGTTACACACTTTGAGGACATTCTAAGAACCGAGTTGACGGCGATGCGGAATGAGTTCGCTTCTCACATGTCAGTTGTTCAGTCGCTATGCTCTAAACTGGATATTCTTACAGGGGAGATGAGAGAACAAAAGAAGGTTGTTGCAGATCATGATAGGCGAGTAGCCGCGCTCGAGCAACAGGTTTTGGACTTACAGGATCGCAATAGGCGCAGCAATCTGCGTCTGGTCAGATTGCCTGAAGGTTCCGAAAAAGGACGACCCTATGGGCATTTTGAAAAGATCTCTACTGACGTGGCTCCCGTCTCTGGCAGGCAAAGAGATTGAAGTGGAGCGAGTGAATCGCGTGTACACAAGGCTCTCCTCAGATCACGCTAAACCACGGGTTTTCATCTTAAACTGCTGCAGTACACGGACAGGGAGCTCATTCTGCGGACCGCCAGACTTCATGCCCCGGTGAAAACTTCTGACGGAGCAACACTCTTTCCAGATTTTTCTCCGGTCACCGCAAAAAGAAGTGCATTTGCACCAATTAGAAAGGAGATGAGAGATGCTGGAATTTTCTCCTTTATCCTGCAACGCATTCTCAATCAAGGTGAACCTAAAATGCTACACTCCCCAGAAGAAGCAAGAGATTTTCTCAGACCCCATTCATCCACCAACTCTCAGTGAACTTCAGCTGGACATTTGCTGTCTAATCGGAGAAGAGATGCTCTAAATGGTTAGGTGACCGTGTCTTTCACTGTTCACTTTAATGTTCGCTTCTTAATTCATACTTCATTGTGCATACAGTATCGCTTACTGATTATGATATTTTAGTTCATTTAGTTTTATTTGTATTCTTTATCTCTCCTCTCTCTTTTTTAAAAAAATACTACCTAGTCAATATGTGACTATGGGGCCAAATGTTGGTGCTACAATAATGTGCAGGTTTTTATTGACGCCACGGACCATATTAAGGGGTGCTGGCAGATCAAGGTTTGTTCTTGGTTTGATCTGCCATAGTTCATGGGAATGTGTTTATGGTTTTTCTGAATGGTAACGGGGAGGGTGGGGGGGTGGTTTAATGGTAGACTCAACTGGCTTTAATTTCAAACTTGTATTTTGTCTTATTATGCCATTCAGTTTATCTATGACTGACCTTAATATTCTGAGTTGTAATATTGATGGGCTAAATGGCCCTCACAAACGTACAGGTTTTTTGGATTTTTTGTGAAGAAGAAAGATTGATATAGTGTTAGTTCAAGAATCCTAATATTGGTGCGGAGGACTTTAAATATTACTATTTTAGAGAGAGGTTGTGATACAAATAGTAGAATAACACCTATAAAAACAATAGTGGAAAATAGGAATATTGTATTTCTCTGTTTATGCCCCTTGTACTCCTGACCCTACTTTTTTTCTCTGTTTTGTCAACCTATCTCTTGAAGTTTTCAGATTTTGAAATTGTATTGGGTGCAGATATGAATTCTGTAATGTCACATATCCTAGATAGATCTGGACCAAAGGAATCACACTCTCAAGCTTTGTGTTCTGACAAATGTCGGCAATGTGTAACCTCATCCTCGTTGGTGCATAGTTGGCGTTTATTAAACCCTTCTGCGAAGTCTTTCACTTTCTTTTCTGCTACTCATAAATCCTATTCGCGAATTGACTATTTTCATTTCTTCTTCTTTATCTTCAGCTGTTCGTGATGCCGATATCTATTCCTTATCTCTGTCGGATCATGATGGAAATTTGTGCAGATTATCTTTGATCCCTCGGCCATCTCGTGCCACTAGATGGCGATTTAACCCTAAATTGTTACAGGATGAAAACTTTTGCAGTCAATTCAGAAATAAATTTGCTGAGTTTATTAAAATTTAACCAAGGTTCAGTGGATGATCCTCGAACACTTTGGAATGCAGTTAAAGGGTTTATAAGGAATGACTCAATTTCATATGCCTCTTTCCTTCAGAAAAACCGACACAAAAAGATAGTTGAACTGGAATCACAGCTCCAGAATCTAACTAGATATAATCACCGTTGTTTCTCAGACAATACACTCAGTAAAATAATGGCGGTTAGATCCGAACTCAATTCATCACTGAGATCCAGGGCAGAATTCCCGATCCAAAGATCCATGCAGAATTACTATTTTCAAGAGAGTAGACCAAGCCACCTTTTAGCCCCAAGATTACGCAACAATGAAAAGTTTGCTAATATTTCAGCTGTGAAATCCCAATCTGGGCTCATGACAGACCCAAAAGACCCACATTAATATCGCCTTTTACTCTTTTTACTCTAACCTCTATACTACTTCTGCTGATGGTGACCCTGACTCTTTTGCATCTTTTCTGTCCAAACTTGATTTACCTAGGCTGTCAGATTCACATTCGGAATACCTGGCTGAACCGATCACTCTTCAGGAGCTGGAGTCAGCAATTCGATCTATGAACAAGGGGAAATCCCCAGGCATAGATGGCATGGCATTTCAATCGAATTGTATACTACTTTTTGGTTAAATTTAGGCCCCCTCATGTTAGATATGATACATTTTTCAGTTACTCAAGGCTCATTTCACCCATCCATTAATAGCTGTTATTTCTCTCTTGTTAAAAAAAGAGAAAGCTACGACTTCCTGTTCTAGTTACCGGCCACTTTCTTTGATAGGGACTGATGTTAAATTAAATGCTAAAGTACTATCTCGTCGTCTAGAGAAATTTATGAATAGGCTAGTTCATCATGACCAAACAGGATTCATTAAATCTCGCTCGGCTTCGGATAACTTACGCAGGTTATATCATATTATTAATTCAAATAATAGTTTGTCCTCCCCTTGCGCAGTATTATCTCTAGATGCAATGAAAGCTTTCGACCAGCTAGAATGGAACTATTTATGGGCGGTTCTACAGCATCTGGGTCTAGGATCGAGTTTCATAAATATGATAAAAGTTCTGTATGCCAATCCAGCAGGCACTGTTCTCACAGGTGCTGTTCACTATAACCCATTCTTTATACATCGAGGTACTCGTCAGGGTTGCCTGCTGTCTCCTCTGTTATTTGCCCTATCCTTGGAACCCTTAGCTCAAGCGGTCCGACAATCTGAAACTATTTCTCCCATAAATATACGGAATAGTCTTCATCATATTTCTTTGTTTGCTGATGATATCTTATTGTTTTTTGGAGAAGCCATCACATTCTATTCCTCGTGCTGAATTTATTTGACCATGTTGGATCTCTCTCAGGGTTTAAAATTAATTGGAGTAAGTCATGTTTACTTCCCCTCAATTCTAAAATTGATTCCATGTCCCTTTCTATATTCATTCCATTGGTTCAGAACTTTAAGTACTTGGGGATAGATGTTTCTCCTTCCCTGCAGGAAATCGTCTCAAAAAACTATAATGGTATTCAAGCCAAAGTATCCTCAGATTTGGAAAATTGGTCTCGTCTTCCTTCTTTTCAGGCCCATATATCGGTGATTAAAATGAATGTTCTCCCACGTATTAATTTATTTTCTTCCATGATTCCTCTCGCTCCACCGGTTGGCTACTGGAACAAACTAGATGCATGTGTTTCATGCATATATGGGATGGGAAACGTCCTCGTATTGAACTGACTACCTTACAACGATGTAGATTACATGGAGGTCTGTCTTTCCCTAATTTTACACTGTATGCTCAAGCCTTTTCCCTCTGCCCTTTAGCAGTTTGGTTTGATCCTGACGCTTCTGTGTCTTGGAGAGCAATTGAGGAATCTATTGTTTATCCGTATAAATTGAAGCATCTTGTTTTTTTCGGGAGTTCCGCTTAGGCAGTGTAAATCTCGTTTTGGTCCCATTGTAACCCATCTCCTCTCCACGTGGAGGGATGTTGAAAGACGTTCACAACTAGTTACAAAATGGCATAGGCATTTGCCTATTTTCCACAATAATAACCTTTTGTCAGGCAGTACTCCATTTCATTGTCCGCAATGGACTCATAATAAAGGAAACACTCTGGGAGATACCTATGATGATAGTGGTTTAAAATCCTTCCAGAATCTTAAAACTCAATATAATGTGCCAGGCACTTCCTTTTTTATATATTTGCACATTAGATCACCCCTATTTTATGGGGTGCCTTGGAACTCTCAACTGCCTGTTCACCCTTTGCCAAACTAATCCTTCCTTCTGAGGAATCTCCCTCCTCTGCTTCAGTCATCTATCTCTTTCTTCTTGAGCATTCATACAAACCTTTATCTATTACAACTGTTTGGGCTAAGGATCTTAATGAGGATGTGCATGTTTTATTTTCCGATCAGGTATGGGGTATGTTTAAATTGTCTTCTAAAAACCCTAATCACCAAATGATTCATTGGATTCATAGGGTTTACTTGACTACAATGAAACGTTTTTATGAATCTGTAGTGTAATCTCTGTTCCCAAGGAGTTTTAGGCACGTTTTTGCATTTTTTTTTTTGGGGAGTGCCCCTCTCTCTCACCTTTTTGGACTCTGCTCTTACTGGTCCTATCATATTTGTTGGGTACTGAGATATGTTTGACTCCACGCCATTTTTTCATGAATGACTTTTGGGACTTCACCTTGTCCGTCCAACAAAGATCTTTACTGTTAGCTGCTCTCACAGCAGCAAAAAAATTGCTTGTCAACTGTTGGAATCCTCCTCACACAATAGACAGACGAACCTGGACTGTGTATTTGTTGGACATTATCTCGATGAAACTCTACTTCTCGTATACATGGATCTAACGTGAAAACTGTTAATTCATGGCATTCAGCTTTTAATGTTGTCTTTTCTAAAATCTTTGTAAATTATTTTAATGTTATTTGTTTATCTATTTTTATTAATTAATATATATATATTTTTTTTTTTTTTTTTTTTTTTTTATTTAAGTCTACCAAGGAGTGAGATGGGTTGGGGTGGGTTCTAAATTTGTACAGCTGCTTTTTGTTTTGTACTACTGTTCCACAGAATAAAATTCAGTAAACAGTTGTTAAAAAAAAAAATAATAATAATTATACCTTGACATAACTAGAAAACCTGGATATATTTTCTCATATCCAGGTTTTCCAAGACTTGTGGAACGCTGGTTCTTCAAATGGAAAAAAAAGCTGTTGAGATGAATTGGTTAAAATTAGTAATATTTTATTTTTTGTTGTTTTAATGCTTCTCTTGTACTTTAAATCATTTGAATTCTTCTTGAGGCCCTAGAAGGTTGCTGAGACCCGCCAGTGGAGCCCGACCCCCTGATTAAGACCTACTACCCTAAAGAAAATTAGTACCTTTCCCTGTTCTCCCAACCAATAAGTAGATCATAAATTAGTAGCAGATTAAATGTAGGGGGGAAAGTCATTTACATATTTTCTGATCAAATCTCCACCCTCAGTGTCAATAAACAAGAAACGATGTTGTTTTTTGAGTCTTTCGAGCTTCATCCCAAGGAATGGAGAACAACTCAGCTCGTTATTATACCGCGGCAGCGGTCGCGGCAGTCGTCGTGTGAAGCCCTCTTAGTGTGAAGACCAAAGAGTGTAAAGACCATCGACTCTACCGTGCGACTCCACCGGGCAGGGACACCGGCAAGGGATAGTAGTAGCTTTTTATTTAATTTTTTCATTGATATGTTTATTATTGAAATGTTGTTGTTATATGCATGTGTTAATTTTATTTAATTTCTTTATTTTCTTAAATATGTGGGTAGATAGTATTTATAGAGTTGTAACTTTTTAGTTTTAGTTACTTTTTCTTATTTGTAAGTCGCTTTGGACAAAAGCGTCTGCTAAATGACAAAAGTAAAAGTAAGTAAAGTAAGTAAAAAGCATGTGCCATGTGGTTATGTTATGCAGGGGATATCAGCTGCACTATTTTTAGAGGGGAGGTAAAAAAAAAAGCAGATTTTAGAAATGCACAAAATATAAAAAAAATTAATATACAACCCTTAAGTAACAAGCGTTCAGTCAGCGAATCAAATCTGTGGTGTTACTAGTACCATGTTTAAACTACAGTAGCACATTACTTATTAAAATCTTAAACAGAACACAAGTCAAAGGACACCATGAAGAGTGGCCTATAAGCACAGGTCAGCAATAGCTCTTTGTTTCTGCCCGTTTAGAGCCTTTTTCAAAAGTGCAGATGTATTCGGTCAAAGGGTGCCACATTGTGCTTGCTGATTAGCACTTTTCGTCAGTCTCGTCCTAGGTGAAATTAGGTCAGGATGGCACGTTACGATTATGTGTTTGCAAATGTACCTCTTCTTTTCCGTTGCTTTTATACACTGGGCTCCATAGACGTTTTATTTAACCCCCAAGTATATTTCCACCTGTTCATTAGCACTTTGTAGATTGTTTTTGCTTTGCAGCAGCTTTCTTGGGTTTATTCGTGAAGTGCTGGTCTTTTGTGTCAGCAGACTATTTAGTGGTGCCTCCTGTGAGGGCTCTGGAGCTCATTGTGTCTTTTTAGCCACCTGGAATCTCACTGAAAATGAGATGAATTTATGCTTTCATTTCTTCATCTATTTGTTTCCGTCAGAGCAGCTGAACAGGACCACTTACCCCGTTCATCTCAGATATGAAAGACGGCTAGTGTCCTGCATTGGAGAATGTCACAAAAACACATCTTGCAGTGATCTGTGTGCTGTCATTGTTGTCTTTGCTGTCAGAAGAGATTTTATTTAATTTTTTTAAGCTAAGCAGTCTCTCACTGCCGATTCCCAACCATAAAAGACATCCCGGCTTGGATTTGTCATGCCGTTTGGACAAAATAACCCTGACGCCTGAAGTTCATAAACAAACACTGAGAGGGAATCCCTGGGGCTTGGTTGAAAAGAGCTGCATTGTGTCTGTCACTTGACAAGACTTTGGCAATACATGACGCAAGATGGGGGCGGGAGGTTAAGAAACAAGTAACACGCTCTCAAACTCACTGAACAGTTGGCTTCCTTTGAGCACTGGCATTACCCATGAGATTGCCTTGGCCTCATTGTCATCGCTACTAGCGTCTCCAACCAATGCGGATCAACTCTTTTCCCATCATCACCTGCTCTAAACCCCCTTGGCAGGAGACCTTGGACTTTTGTCACCGTGGGGTTATTGTATTTCTAATGAAGTGGACCTCATTTCCTTTGCTTAGGTTAGTCATGTAGCCATGCGGCTCTGGTGTAACTGACGTTTATTAGGTGTCAGATATTACCTGGAACAAAAGCAATCGATTATTTTCATTTCAAGTGATTCTCTAAGCCTTTCATTTTTGAACTCATTCACATTTGGTCTATTCATTTATTTATTTATTCATTTCCTCTGGAGTCTATAACAAAGCTGTCACAGCTTAATTAAAATGATTGAGGACGCATGCTACAAATAATGAAAATGAGGTCTTTGTTCCATAGACAGAATAATCTTTCTTCTCAAATTTCATAATTTACAAATCAAGTACATTTTGAGGGATAAATACAAAGTTGTTTAGTATTAGATACCGTAAGGGATTCTGAAATAAAATCTCTAAATATCAGTAGTTGTAGACAATTATTGGTGTGAAATGTTCTATGACAAGCTCATGCATATGATTAATGAATATAGTGGCTCTTACTAGTTAACACATGCTGTTCTTCCCTTCATTAATTGTGTCTTCAGAGGTGCATTTCCTTCAGTACCATCCTTGATTGTACGAGTCTTCTGTCCTCTGTCCGATCGGGTTTCAGGGCAGAATAAAGAGCCAGAACACTTTTGTGGAGGTACTGAAAGAACCCCATCTCTCTTCGGCTTATTATGTGGTAGAGGCCGGTGCTACTTCTGACCTATTTAAATGATGTAACAATTGATGTCTAAATGTTTGGCCGGCAAAGAGCCTGAGTGCTCCTGAGCATCAGGGGCCTCGGATGGGGTACAGGCTTTTAAAATGATCACAATGATGCAAATTATGTTAAAACAGTTCAAGTGCACTTTACGTTTAGAGCATATGTTTTTGGACTTATATTTTTAAATATTTTTGCTTGCCATTTTAATTTACAGTAGCGCTCTGTTTCTTATACCTTAAATCTGCAAATTCTGCTAACTTAAAACAAATAACATCAAATCAGCTTTGTCTTCTGTATACAGAATAGCAGGCTGGATGATTCTTAATATTGTAACATTTGCTGAGTGATAACACACACCAGTTCTTATCATTCTGCTATGTCAGAAAAATGATCCGATGCAGTGTTTTGGCAGAGGGCCAGTGTAAAACATTGAAGGTTCCCCTTACCATATCCCCCCAGGAAGAAAAGCTATGATTTCATAGCCTCAGATTACTCACTTAGGCTGGTAATTGTTTTTCTGTGGTAAAACCGTAATGTCATCATGTAACTCTGACACATAAAATACGATGCCACTTTGGGAAAAACTGACATCCGTTCTTCGGAAGCATTATATTAAAAATACTATTGATAAACTAAATGAATGGTTTGCTCACTTAATCAACTATGCTGGTACAGGTTGCTAAATAAGGCTACTCGAAATGGGTGTAGAGAAACCAGCTCACTTATGGCTTGTTATATTCATTACAATTTCGAAAATCCATTTTTCAATACAAGGTAAGTATACTGATGACATCTTTCAACAGCTCCAATGACACATTATTATTCTTGGTGCAGTGGAACGAAAAGTAATTCCATAAACCATGACTGGATTTTTCTTTTACTTTGAAAATGCTGACAATTGGGATATTTCACCCAAAATGTAAAATTCTTTGGTTGTTCCATACCTGTATGATTCTCTTTCTTCTGTGGAACACAAAACAAGTTATTAAGAATGGTATGAAATTATGTTGGTAACCAAACTGACATTCATTGTATGAACAAAAACTCTGAGACACTTTTCAAAATATCTTCCATGTTTCACAAAAGAAAGTCATACAGGTTTGGAATGAGAGTGAGTAAATGATGACAGAATTTACATGTTGAGGTGTAAATTCTCTTTACGAGAGACTTAAGTTACGTGATTAACCTGGATAAACAGAAAACAAAATCCTAGCTGAGTGTTTTCTGATCATTTCTTCAAAGATAAATGTAGAAATTCTGAGAACCATTCAAAATCAGAACCACTGTGGTGTTAAATGCATAAAAGCTAGATAAAGTAGCATCTTTTGCTTTTGTTTGGACAGAGACGCAGTGTAGCTGTTTGATTGTTCATTCCCTCAGGTAATGGTTTAATGTCCTTCACCCTTTTACAAATAATATGTAATTTGACTTGAATGCCTTGAGTTTCTGCCTGATGTAAGCTCTAACAGTGTGCAGGCAATTCACAACATCTCAGTGTTTTCGATGGAAGGTTATTATAACCAGAACAAGATTATTTTACGTTTGAATTCAATCCATGAATTAGGTTTATCTGCTCATAAAACATTGAATGGCTTTGTGAATCATTATCCAAAGTCATTAGTCAAATCATTTTACCCACTATCTTTAAATAAACTCCTGCAGGGTTACAAACCTGCGAATTCATTGATTGTCTCATACTCAGATAAAATCAATGAAGCAGCCTTGAACATATTTTTGTTTCCCATAGACCAGGTCTTACCAGCTTGGCCCCATTTATATCCTGCTGGTAGATGCCGTAACTACACAAAAATCATTCTCCATTGACAGCCAGTTAAAAGTAGCCATGTGTATATATAATTGCAAAAATTTCATTATAAGATGATGACAGGTAGATGTTTTTCCTGTGCCACTGAGTGAAATCTTTCACATTTTTGATTCATTGATTTCACAGCTCAAGATTGGGGTCTGCATGTGTTCTAATGACAAGTCACATCAGCTCAGTAGTCTTCTGGCTAAAGAGTTAAAGTTGGCATGAAATGAAATAAATTCATCCTGTCTGTTTTCTAAATGCATATTATTCGGCTTGAACAGTTCATCCATGCATTTGTTTTTTACATTTTGTTTTCATCTCATAATTTTTTTTTTATCAGACTGCCATAACTCAGCCTTATAGTGAAACGTTAAGCGACTCAGTAATCCAACAGTATTTTTTAAATCCTTTTTCACAGGGGGGGCTAACTATTTAAAGGTGCCATAGAATGCATTGATACAGTATTTTAAATTGTTCTCTGATATCTACACAGAAGGTATGTGGCTTAGGTAAGGGCAAAAAAATCTCCAGAAACGATTTTCCATTTACAACCCTAGGATTTCTCCCTAGAATGAAACGGTCTGTTATTGGCTTATTTGGCAGGGTCATGAATAATAATGAGCTCTGCTCTGATTGGCTGTTTCACAGTGCTGCTCAATGTTGAGCTCTGCTCTGATTGGCTGTTTCACAGTACGGCTCATCAGCAAGAAGGAAGCACAGGGAGGAAAATATATATTTAAATACTTTCTCTCGCAGTTATATCGTCGGGTAATTATACTGTATATAAAACGCGGGCATCAGGGAGCCGTTATTAATATGCGAGGCATTGAAACTGCTTTTGAACGATCCATCGATCGTGTTATAGTTTCACTTTCAAGAGACGCGATCACACAAACTATGTTTACATTATGGAGCAACAGTACTTACCACACATTTCACAAGATCAGATGCTTGTCAGTGGTGCTCAGGATCTGTAAGTCATTCGCCATCATCCTCATCTCTCCTTACTGAGAGTGAAATCTTATGTACTGTAACAGGCTACCGCTAGCAAGGAGCTAACCATGTCCCTTTAGTGGCTCGCGTTATTTTCTTTCTGTGCCTTTCTGAATACAGACACCAACCCATCCCTGCACTTCACACCCCCTGCACGGCCTGGAACATAACATTTATTTTGTTATTTTCGCTGTTGTCCGCGCTTGTTTATTTACAATACCTGCAGAGCTTCTGATGGTTAGGCCGGCTTAGAACAAGGGCGGGTTTATGCAAATGTTGGGGGCGTAGTGATCCCGACTGTTGCGTCACAGTCGGTGTTATGTTCTGATTTGCCTGTTTTTCAGTGGTCTTTTTTAATCACGAGATTTACATATGAAGGAGGAAACTATGGTGTTTGAGGCTCACTGTATGTTATTTCCATGTACAGAACTGTTATTATTTAAATATACCAGGGTAAAGACAGTTTTTCATTCTATGGCACCTTTAAGCCTTTACAGAAAGTTTGAGCTTTAATTTCTCTTTCTGCATCTTTAATTTGTCACATTGTCTCTCCTCTACTCTGTAGTAGTTGCCAGCAAATGCTGATTCAATCTGTGGTCTTTGATTAGTGGTCTGTACCAAGACCCGTGTTGCTGATACCTCAATTAGAGACACCTTATGCTGAAAGAGCTGCTGGCCAAGAGTCCGCTGGATTACCTGTCTCCACTGCAGCAGTGGCCCAAGTCTCTTTTTACTGCCACCTGCTCCTTTTCTCTCCTCTGTCTAGAAAGCCAAGCAGCTTTTATCCCATATAATCCAGAGAATAATGTTGTCTGCATTCAGAGGAGCCTGTGCTGGAGCTCAGCCCTCTCTCTAATCAAGCTAATGGAGCCTGCATGTATTCTATTGATCTCTCTCGACGTGTGGCTTCCGCAATGATGGCCGCATTTCGAACGGGTCAGGCGTCAGGGTTTAAGGTCCCCCATTCCCCCCACCCCCCCTTACTGCGATCACTGAGGTTTGTCTTTTCGATGTGTTTGTTTCTTTCCTCCTCTCCTTCTGTTTTTTTCCTTTTGAGGTCTACTTTACAAATCTTTTAACCCTCTCTTCTGATCTGTAAACTTTCAAAGGCTTTGGCTCTTGACCTGTGAAGTGGATGCCTTTATCTCTCCCTTCGCTAATGCCGGTGCTAGCGTGAGTTTTCATTCGCACAGTTCAGTGATTCAAATCTACTGGTACGAGTCAGAGGACATCCAGCTAGATGTCATAAGAAACAGACACGTGATGACAATTCACTTATCCCTCGGTGAAAATCAATTCTTCCACAATGCACCTGTCACAGAGCCTTCAGTGAGGGCAATTTGTCCGACAGACTGACACTGTAATTGGGCTTGAATTTTTCAGTGACCATTTTACAAGCACTTCTTTGAACCGTAATGAAAATCTCAAACTCTCAATGAGCAGCAGACAGGCTAAAATGAGCTATTTTGTCTTAATTAAAACTTCACTGCTTGTAAAACTGAGAACATTTTAAAGCTGGTACACAGAGACATGGACAGTAGTAGTTTTGATGAACTAATCATGTCTTTTGGGGAATGTAGCAGTTTTTGTGACACAAAATGGCCCACTGAAAAACTTATTTGAAGACTTTTCAAATAGCTTTTCTAAAACGCACTTTAAAATTGTTCTGTGATATCGTAACATTGGCTTTTTGCTACCTCAAAATGTTGTCATGCCTGTTCACGCGAAAGGCTTTCCCTCCCTTAAAGTCATTCTCACGTTATAAAATGCTATTTTGCGGATAATGTTGTGTTTATGGTTCTAGAAGTTCTAGATTTTTCATGGTACGGAGATCAACCTGCAGAATTATGAATACACCAATGCAGGGCATATTGTTTTATCATTTCTGTATATGTAATACTCCATAGATTCTGTTTTTGTGATCATCTCAGACATGTGTAGTTGTTACAACAACATCCAAGCTAGGTGACCTATATTGTAATTTTAAAAATAATAGTTTTTCAATGTTTTTTTAAAGCACCTTCACAGAATATTTTTCCCTGAGTAAGGTTTTTGAGCTTGCTGTATGGTTTTAGGACATTGAGAAAGGTCTTAAAGGCTCTGTAGTGCATTTCTGGGTTGTATAACCTTACAGTAAAAAAATAATATATTTCAAATACATTTATTTCATACTAAGTATAGTTATAATCTATTAACATATTTACTGACAGATAACTCGAGACTTACTGATATAAATGATAATTAAACTTTATTTGATGTACTACTTAGCTTATTTCTTAATATTAAGAAAAAAATTAAGTGATTTAATGTCAATTTTGATAAGGATTGTTGGATCTTTGAATAAGATCTGTCTTTAAATGCAAAATATGTAAAGTGTACCTAAAGTATATTGGCAATAGTTCCATAATCCATAGCATAATCAAATATACTATGTATATCTTTAGTTGGATTTCAGCGCTACTTCCGCACAATTAAAGTGCATTAGATACAAATTTGTTGTTCCAATTTAGCAGACTTTCAGTATACCAGTTTAGTATACTGAAAGTACAATTGCAGGGCATTTTTTAAAGTGCATAAATATGAAAATGTATTTGTAGTATATTTGGCATGAAATAAATGTATTTCAAATACATTCTGATTTAAGTATATTTACTTTTCACTAGGGAAAGCACCACTACAAAATAAACAAATTTATTAAATTAATTTATTAAAAAAAGGTTCCTCTGATGACGCAAAACACCAGTTTACTGAAACTTCACTGTTATATTGTGTGTCTTTTTAGCATAATATTGACCATGAGCAGAACTGTAAATGTGTAATAATATTCTTTTAATTTTAATTGGAACGTATGTTTTACAGTGTACTGTTTAAAAAAAGAAAAAAAGAAAAAAAAGTATTTCATTTCCCCCTTTGCCTTATAGAATATCATTGTATAAAACGGATTACACTTTGTACACGATGGACATTAATGTTGACCCCAGCAGGTTCCCCTTATGAGTGCTTGAAACCATCAGTAAAGTAATGTTCAATTATGCAGAACATTTATTATCTTCCATCTGGCTTAATTACAGGCTGAGGTTAAAGCCTGGCAGAGGGTTTCCCCATTACTTCAATATCAGTGTCCTAAAATGCATTGACCAGGAGGAGAAAAGCTGTCCTTCCACTAAAATTAGCGCTTAGAACTCCACTCCGCCACCATAATTCACCCCGGTGTGAAATATCTCCCCTCACCGTATTGACTTTTTTGCAATTTGTAATAGCCCATAATAAAGATTGCCACTTTACCATAATATGAATACACATTTCTTAACAGCTTATACAATAGCTTTTCAAATTAGCATTATTGACTGAGGTGCATTTAACAGCCTCTGAAATAGTTAATGGAGGGTTAATGTCTGAGTCACTAGAAAAGGTGCTTTGCCTAAAACAAGTTTATTGATTACACAGCATGATGGGGTGTTCTGAGGACGATTAGATAAATGTATCACTGTTTCTTTCGTCCAATATATATATTTCCTGAAAACGCATATAGGGCTGTGAAGTGTGTATACATAGATCATAGCGAATGGTAAATCAATCACTGTACAGCAAATGGAGCATAGAATGATAATATGTTTGCTCATAGATAGAGATGATAATCAGTATGTTACAGAGATTCACCATATTATCTGATTACTGCTCATTAAATGGAAAAAAAACACGACATTATTGGTAAACATTACTCCAGTATTTCTTACAGTATTACAGTATTTCTTACAGTATTACAGTATTTCTAAAATGAAACATTTAGGAGCCATATAATTATTATTATTTTTTTTTTTTTTTTTTAGATAAATTCCTGAATCACTTGAAAAGATGGTTGTTTTGAAGCACTTCATAGCTTCTTTCTTTGGCTTTTAAACAAGTCACTGCTGTGACGAAGGGATTCTTTTGTATAGAGTCCATGGCAATTTAATTGATGATAACTAAGATGTTAGTATTATTTTTCACATTTTGACCATTTTAGTTGCTTTTTAGGTAATTTTACATTTGAAGAAGCTAATGAAAATGAATATAGCTGACACTCTCTTTATACTTTCCAAAACACACGCGTAATCAGAAGCGCTACCTAAGAATATAAGAAATCAAAGATTTTGATTGTGATGTTTGTTGCGTTCTCACAATGCCCTTGTCTGTGTCACTTAACAGTTACATCAAGTGTCGTCAGATAACCAAGGATGCTTGTAGGTTGCACAGTAACAATTTCACGGCTTAGCACGAAATTATGATTTGAACCTGTGGGTGGGTCCGGAAACACTGTATCAACGCAAATCTGCATATCGGTTGCCAGACCTCCAATGTCACTCTCACGTCATGTCCCTATTTAATTCCTCAGGAACACACTGTCGAATACTGCAGTAATCAACTCTGGCTGTGATTGACAGCACTGAAGATTAAACACACAAAAGGCAGTAAAATGTGAGTGTGAAAGATTAGGCCACAGTTCTGCATTATAACCCGACACGTTGGCCAATGATTGTATGCCTTGATTAAAAAAAGAAAAGAGCAAATCTGATTAAGGAATGGCTGTCTGACCTAAATGACATTCCTCAGGTCCAACTTGATACTAACACATTGGTTGTAATTATATTCTCCTCCCTTCTCTCCATATGAGAATGTTTAATAGTGCTCTCAAAGCCAG
The DNA here is from genome assembly GCF_936440315.1 of Barbus barbus. Taxonomy (NCBI): domain Eukaryota; kingdom Metazoa; phylum Chordata; class Actinopteri; order Cypriniformes; family Cyprinidae; genus Barbus; species Barbus barbus. Next base: position 25,594,137 of record NC_136733.1, read on the forward strand.
GACGCTGCACTAGAGGAAATCAGGCCCGAGCACTTGTACAGATGCCACAGAGTCTTCTGGACAAATTAATTAACTTGTGTTTTGGAAAGCGGGGAGGCAGGTATCATTCATCTCGGGTCATTTCAATAACAGTAATTTGGCCTTGCACTCTAAATTGTGGCTTGCTCAGAAATAGACTCGGTGTTAAACATGAGTTTTAAAAACTTAGTTTCAGGTTTGTCGTGTAATTATATGAAAATTGTGTGATCATTCCAATCCTTTGATTTCTTCTGCAGAAAAAAAGAAAATATTTTGACTAATTTTGGAAGCCAGAGAGCTTTGAATGGACACAAATAAGAAAAAGAAAAAAGGTCCTACTGGTTTGAACTGACATGAGGTTGAGTAAATGGAGAACAAATTACAGAATTTTAGAATTTTGGGATGAACTCGTTAAAGGTGCAATTAGCAATGTTTTCCCATTACTGTATGTTGCAATGACTGATACTTCAGTCGTCTTGGACTTGCACTGACACAATAGCGGTGTGAATGCAAGTTTTTGGCTACTGATGTCATTGTAAAAGTATGCTGTTGTCAGCCATGATTAATTTATTCCATTAAGGTTGTGTCCAGTTGTGGTCACTGAGATTAAATTAGTAGTAATCAGCTGGTCATTGTGATTTTAACATGGTGGCTTCTGTGAGGAGACCTGCTCCAGAGTCTCCTTCTGTGAGGAGACCATTTTTTTTTTTTTTTTGCTATAACTTGGAGTGAGTGTATATAATTTAAAACATTTTCAGAAGTGCCATTCATTAGAGAGATTTTTTATTTTTGAGTCCATTTTTTTTCTCAATACTTTGATCTGAATTCAGAAGACTCAAGCGTTTGTCTAAAGTTACTTCAGCCTTGGTTTAAGGAAGTGTTCTATATAGATTTTATTAAGAACATCATGATATACATCATGAGCATAAAATACATATACTGAATTGCAAATTGAGATTGTCTTTCGATTTAATTCGCAGGATATATGGTAAAGGTTTACAGAAATATGATTACAAAGAACTTAGTGGAGCAAAATGATTCCCCTCAGTCTGAAGAGATGCCTTGTTGCTTTTAGCCAGTGTCATGAAGGACAGTGCAGAAAATGTCATCACATTAGGTCAAGGATCTCCACCTTATCCCGTGTATTTGCTGCCTATTGTAGAAGCGTCATGGACAAGTGCTGCATAGGCCCCAAAAATCTCATACAATCAGGCCAGTCTTTCTTGCAATCAGCCCAAGATTCTTTTTTGGGACATCCAGTGTCCCCATGGGTCCCTCTTCAATTCACCATCCTCTGTAAATCAGCGTCTCTGAGACTAACCTATTGTTCAAACGGCCTTAAGAAACAGTCATGTCCAGTTATCAGAAACGTGCTGTTCACATCTTTCACTCTCATCTATCACTTTCTCACCAAAGTACAATCAATGGTCCATTTGAACCGTGTTAAATGGTTCAATCTTTCCGTTTTAATCAGAACTTTGTTCTGGCGATTGTCTTTGAAATACTTGTGGGACTTTGCTAAAAGTTAAGCTCCTAGAATATAAATGACTCAATTCATTCCATACACTTTGAAAAGTATCGATTTTACAGCTGATACACCTGTTCTCTAAATGTAAAAAAATTGTATTGATCGCTTAGCTTGGCAATAGATTGTCATAAAGTGCTGACATTTCAACATAGGAGGACATATGATGGGTATAACCATGGGCTGTTAAGCAATAATTGCACCTATTAGAGGGCTGTGAGATGTCCGGACTCTGAGTCCTATAGTTTGTTTTTAAAGATTTAAAAAGCAACATCTATATGGCTTTTATCTTTCTGTCACTCAAACCTCCATAGACACAAAAGTAATCATGTACCTGTATTCTAGAGCTTCACTAACAGCGCTGGGCTTGAAAGAAGGGGTGTAAGGAAGACAAAATCAACGAAGAAAAGCCTTAAGCTCTAATGCCATCTGACAGCAACAAACAGTTACAATAATACTTTTTTTTTTTTTTTTTTTGGTTGATGATAAAATTATATTTAAAGTCCTCAAGAACATAATTTACAGAAAGAAAAAAGAACTATTGAGACACTAGACACATTATTCGGGAAAGAGAACACCAGAAATGTAGGTAGAAAATGTTTGTAGAAGTTGTGATCAGATGTTTTTTAAATACAGATTATTTTAGTCACAAAGTAAAATATATTTATTGTTACAAATATTTCTGTCAGGGTTCTGTCACTTCAGTCTAGCTTATTTGTGATTTTGTGACCGAGCCCTGACACTCCCCTCTTGTCTTGTTTTCTTGTGAGCGTGTGGCTTCGAGTGTGCTCGAGCCGCGTGATCTCACTGGAGCGTAGTGTTCGGATCTCTGCACTCATGTTTTGTTCAAGTTTTGGTTCCAGGTCAGGGTTCGGACACTCACGCTCTAAGTTCGGTCTTGCTGTGGGAGCGTGCGGTCTCGGGTTTGCTCTGGCCGCGTGCTCCTCTGTCCGCGTGTTTTGTACGCGGTTCGTGTTCGGTTCAGTAAAGGCTCGTTTTATCGGCTGCGTGCTATGTTTTTGTCTTGTGCCTGTGTTGCATGCAGCTTGTTTTTTTGTTGTTGTTTTTTTTGTTTCCCCACTGGCTGCGTTCTTTTCATGTTTGTCATGTTTTGTGTGAACACGCGGCTTATGAGTCTCCTCATTAGCTGCTGTTCTTGTCCTGTTTTGCACATGGCTAGTGATTTGTTTTGCTGGCCGTGTGCTTGTGTTTTTGTTTTGTGTAAGCACATGGCTCGTCTTGTTTGGTTCTATGTGCCATGTGCTCTCATGTCTATTGTCTTGACCCCACCCATCTTGTTACCTGATTATTGGTTCATTTGCCCCACCTGTCTTCCCTTTGTACTTTTCCTGATTTGCTCCCTATTTATTCTCCTTGTGTTTGCAGTCCTGTGCCAGTTCATCGTCGAATGTTGTGTGTGGCTTGCCCTGCCTTGCCAGTTTGTTTTACCTTACGGGGTAGTTTTTGTTTGTTTTTGTTTTGTTTTACTGTTAATAAAAAGCCCTTTGTTTTCTGCAATTGAGTCCACGCTCTCATCCCTTCATCCGCACCTAACAATTTCAGACTTCAAACATAGTGTTTCCTTCATTGTGCAAAACGTTTCTACATATGAAAACATTATTTTCAGTGTAAAATTGTTTCAATTAAACTTTTATTGCGATTTATAGTCTACCCAAAAATGAAAATTTGTTCTAAACCTGTATAACTTGCGTTCTTCTGTGAAGACCCACTATCACTGTATGGACAAAACCATTGAAACATTCTACAAAATAGCTTTGTGTTTCTCAGAAGTCATTCAGGTTTGTAACGACACGAGTAAATGACACAATTTAAATTTTTTGACGAATCTCTTAAAACACTGTCAGCAGCTGAGTGAAGAAAGAAACAGAAACAAAGAATAGAACATTAATTTTGCATGTATCGCCTGATAGATAAATTGAGGAAGCCTTTTTACTCCGTTAATATTGGGAATTATTCATGATTTTACATTGTGTAAATATATAATGAAACGCTAATATGTTAAAATTGTTTCATCTTTTGCATGGTTATTATGCACAGATGTAAATTAACCGTGTGTAATTGTGGTTTCTGGAAATGACGACATTAAACCTAACATTTACTTACAAGACATTTATTGCAATCTGTCAACCATAATTAGCCACTCACGTACCCCTGACTTCTGTAATTAATAATTCAGCCTGGGATCATGCTCTTCAAGACACAATTTTATGATTGTCTGTAATGCTTTGCATGAATATAGGCTGATGCAGGCAAGCATGGAAGTTGATGTCAGTGTCACTTCTTTTCAAGCGAATTAGGCTGCAAAACCTCTTGATTATGTCTACAGAAGAGGAAACCATTAGAAAGTTTGCATTTTGTATTATGTTGAAACTAAAGCATAAGGTTGAACTTATTTTAAGTTCCTATTTCATTCTTTAGGGGGAAAAAATGTCCCGATGTGTCAGAACTGACTTTGGAAGCACTCTTACAAAAAAGATATAGCAGTGACCGCAATTTGAATTAGTCTTATCAAGAAACAGGTTTGCTTAACCAGTGCCCACTAACTTTGGAGACAGATTTTCTTGTCCTCAGCTGCTGTGTATTTGCACACCTGGGCTCAAGCAGTGGAGTCTTATGTGGACTGGCAGTGTGTAAAGCACATCTGTTGCTTTGGTCCAGTGTGGCCATAAACAACTGTCCTGCGCTGGAGGGCTGAAGTGAAATTGATAAACACTGACTTTTCCCCTGCCATCATTTCTGAGTCTCTGATATGTGAAATGACATTACTGGATTTATGCAGATCAGATATCTGAAGCTTGAGTTTGATGTATAATTCATACACATTGTCTAAGTCTGTGATTGGTGCTTCTTGAATTAAATGCACCACCACCTGTCAGCAGCAAGGATTATTTAGTTTGATTCCTCAACGAGCCGTGCTGAATTGATTTTGCCTGGAACACTACTTCACATTTACCAAATGCAATTTATTTATTTTTTTTACAGTTTTTACTTATTACATTTTTTTTCTTTCTTTATCTCGTGAGGCCAGATTCTTGGGCTAGAAAAGAATTAATATCAAGAATTTTAATATTGCAAACACTTCCAGTATTTGGTAAGGCAGAGCATGACACTATTGAAATTAGGATTTGTATTATTTGTTTACTTTAGCACATGAAAACCAGTTTTTTATTTTTAACTGTAAAATACTAAATTCAAGCAAAAAAAAAAAAAAAAAAAAAAAACTTGTTTCTGATAATAAATCTCCGAATTGTCATTGTAAGAACAGAATCAGGTAGAAGTGAAATTTGTGAATATTGCCAGTAAACTCAGAATCTCTATTATAATTGGTGTATTATTTTTAGAAGGATTTCAGTGCTGTGTGTAAACAGCATTTCATGTTCCAAACAACTCTCACAGAACATTTCACATGTTGAGAACTGCATAATTAGCATAATGATGCTGTGATATTGTTTAGTCTACTCGTGCTAGGGGATTTGGTGAAACTGAAATGTATCTGGTAATTTGTATCCTACATAGTTCTTTTGGAACGTGCCTTTGTGTATCACTGAGTAGCAGAGATCTGGCTGTCATACAAACTTCCCAGTCAGTGTTGTGTTTTCAGTTTCCACTGTGACTAAACATACTGAGGAAAAAAGAAGAAGCTCAAAACAATATAATATTTCCTCAACTACGTAATATTTACCGTTCATAAATCTGTGTTTATACTGCAGTCATCACCAGCGGATAAGGAGGAAAATTACTAATAATGACTGGTTTCAGCAAATGTAATGCTTTTATGTAAATGTCTGGACCTAGAATATGACCTGGAAACAAAAGACTGCAAACCAGTGACTGCGCGGCAGTGCATTAGTGGATCAATTAAACATGACTCCTCCTTAATAAACAGGCTGAATGAAGGTTACCATGGCAACTGGACTGAAAAAAGAGCTTGTGGGGATTGAAAGAGATTTTGGTAACATTGATAGTAACATTTATTTACATAAATCAGACAAAATGTGACATTAGCATGTTTCGGTGTTTAAAATCTCATAGTACATGTACATGCTTGTTGCTCCTTGTTTTTAATATTTTAAAGTGTGCATTAAGATTCATACGGTGGCATTTCAAGACAAAGTTGCTGTTTTAGTCTGAACATCATCTGTCAGAAAAAGTCAGAATATCTTTTCATTGGAGGCAATTGGGGTCTTGAAAATATAATTGCTAGTCACATAATATGGTGAGACACTTTTGCACATTGGTAACTCATTAGAGGAGAATAATTCCTGTCAGGGTTTAATGCGGAAGTATTAATTGCGGTATAATTTTGAATGGACTAATGGATCGTGATGGGATTCAGAGTGGAAGAATGCAACATGAAGACAAAAAGTTTAGAAAAATTATAAGAGATACCCGAGAGAAGTTGGTTAACCAATATTTGTTTGTTTAGTTTTTATTTTGAAATTGATTTCAACAGTAATTTGCCTCTTTTCAAATAAATGTACTAGAGGTCATTTAACTTAAGCAAATTTTCTGTCATCCCTGCTAACACGCTAAAAACACCATGCTTTCAAGATCTGTGCAATGCCTGAGAGGAGATGATGAGTGGGGAGAAATGATGAGCCAAAACAAGAATTGAGACTGTTTTGCACATTCTGTTTTAGACCGGATGAAAAAGGTAATGCTTCTCTCATATTGATCTGAGCGTTATAGGATCATTATGACTCTGAAGTGGCAACATCCGAGTAATTAGTGGTCCAGAGGGTCAGAATCTCCAGAGTAAAATACGGAAGAACAAGAAAGTGAAGAAAAGTCATATGTATTCTAATTCATTGAAGTGCATGACCAGTTAAACCCATTGAAAGTAAGTGTGCAATAATTTTTAAAAAATCTATAGCATATGTATTTATGTAGCATATGTAGATACATGGTGTAAAACGCAAACAAAATGCCAGTGATCAGCCTCATCTTTGTTCGGAATTATATACTGTATATACAGTAAAGGTGAAGCTTTGATATGTGTGATCAAAGCTTTGAGTAGGGTGTGAGCTCTAGCTGCCTTCCAGCTAGTGTAGAGATGATATCTTGAAATGCATTGCACTTCAGATAATTCTGTAAGTGGAGTGTCTCATTTCCCATTTGAAGTGTCAGGGGTCATTTACATGTGTAGTGCTGACCTGAGCACTGAGGCGGTGCTGTCTCTCAAAAAATCAGCCCTTCTCACCTTAATGGAATGATAAAATAGCCTCAAATTAGTGAAAACAAATTCAGTGTTTAAATATTGAAACACTGTAGCATCAATTAATGCCTCATTAAAATAATTTTTTTTTGCAACTCATGAAACCACATTTCCTTGGCTGTGTGCTCATAAAAGTATTGTTTAATACCACCAGTGTATATATATTTGTCACATACATTCACATGGACTACTGCTTCTACCTTTGCGAGTGTTTTTGACTCATGGACCTAAGCTGGTGATTAGAAATTTAAATATTATAAAAGTAAGATTAACAAAAAATGTTTCCTTTTTCACTGTATTTTCTTGTGTGTGTTATTTTTTTTTTATTGTTCCCTATTATGTAGATTCAGACCTCACAGCAGCTCTGTCCTTGGTTTTGCTTTGGGCACTATTGTGTCATGTCTATCCACCAGCTGCCACATTTTTGGACGTTTATTGATTTACTGGTCATCTTTTCATGGTGCTGATTTGAAATCGTGTTTCAAAACATTTGGTACAGACGGGTCAGTAAAATGGGTCTTAAAATAGTCCATGGAAAGCCCAAAGGCCATGCAATTTGGGTTCACAAACAAGTATCAGCAGAGGTAAAAAATAATTATTGACTTTGAATGAACAAAGCTGTCATTGATTCATATCAAGGGGTTTTAGGAAGGTAAGATTTACTGCTCTTTCAACATGAGAATGCTGGGGGAAAAATACTCAGGTAGTGGCCCAAATGGATTTTCAACTAGGCCCTAAACCTTTCCAACTGTACTGCTGTTGAATAGCAGTGAGATGTTGCCATGCCAACCTTTTCGAGAGGGACATTCAGCGGTCTGTGCATCACAGAGAAAGTGTTGCCAGATGTCCTCAACAATTTGCTCTGAAAAGATTTCAGTCGGCCATGCTTATTAGCAGATAACAATCAGGGAGCTCGAGATATATGCCTTCCTCTCCATAATAGGCAAGAAGATGGCCAATAAAAGCCACGGCTTGTACAACAGTGGCCCATTTTGCCAAGGTGCCATAGGCTAGTGCTAGATATTTCTGAAACATTTGTCACATTTCTGCATGTGCAACATGTCAGATCCAGTCTGCAGCTGACATTCTCTGGCAGGAACCGATGAGGCTGCTGGCCAACAGCATCCCTTTTTGAATTATTGATTGTATAAATCAACACCAGTAGCCAACTGACAATTCAGAAAGGCAGAAGTGAGTTTTCTTGTTTCCTTCTGTCATGGCCTGGCATTGACAGTTGCAGTAATGTTTCGTTTTGGGAGCCTTCCTCAAACCAGGTGTTTCAGTGTGTCATTTTATGCACCGCTGTCTAATTCAGGAAACACATTTTAAATATCTGAATCCCTTTTCCTAGTTTAGTTGGATAGCAGTAAACTTAAAGGGAAAGAAAAATGAAAATGCTCTCACCATTTACTCAAGAATGTTGGTAGCTAAACAGTTTAGGTTCCCATTGACTTCAATGTATTGGCAAAAAGTACAATGGAAGACTTTAACTCCAACCTAGAGCTTCCACTTTGTGTGACTGTGTGTCCTTCCTCTGCACATTTCCTATAGCATGTGACCTGTGCTTGATATTGCTCAGGACTCATTTTAGACCCGATAGGTTGATGACGCTGTGCCATACTCTTACCAGGGAGTTTGGAGACAGACTCTGGAGTGCCATCAGTGTTAATGGAGGCTTCTGTGTAAAAGGCTAAAAAGCCAATAAAATGTGGGGAGCTCCACTTAAGTCTTAATGGTGCCTTCAGTGGGATAAAGCACTTCCCATAGCTTTGAGGGTGAGTTCTGGTTGGTGTGACCAAGGCAGGGAAGGGAAACAGTTGTTTAGCCCCTGATAGATAAGCACCAAGAATTAGTGCATGCCACTGTGAGTCAAAGGTAGACTGGAGCTATATAGGCCAACCTTCGAGTTCTTATGCATTTCTCTCTGCTGATCCCTCCATTGTGCAAACACTCTCAAAAAATCATCATAATTGAACTATAACCACCAGGACGTATAATTCTTCTAGTGCAAGCAGCTTTCCATGCCTCTTTCACTTCATTTCTCAGCCTGTGGGGCTTCTGAGCAAATTACAGTCATTTCCCATTTTGCCATATCTTGCCATTCACTACAAGTAATTTTTGCAGTGCAGCTTGGTGGATGGAGATCACAGACAATGCACAAAGGTGACCTATGACCTATATTGATGCTACAGGAAGCCTGCATTTTCATGCTGATTTTCCTGAAAATGGTTCAGCTTCCCGTTTTATCAAGGGGATATCAGTGACATGATTGTTCAGCTTTAAGAACTTCCTATGTAAATTAGCTGTTTCCTTAAAGAATAACCTTGTCTTGATAACATGATTTGACTCCAGGTGCGTATTCTGTGCATGTAGGTCCTTTTGTAATGCATTTGGCTGAAATGACAGCACATTTGAATCCGATTTAATGGGAGCAGGGTCCAATAATTTATACTATTTTACAATTTTCTATTTCATGTCATCGTTGCAATTTATGGTTTTATTTAACAAGCTACCCGCCCAGTAAATGTGTAGTCAAATGCAGTTTTCATTTCTTTTTTTAATAGTAATTATAAATGAGAAAAAATAGTAGTAATAATAGTAAAATAATTATATCACATTGTTATATTATAATACATATTATGTAGAGCTCATCCTCCAATTTGACAGTTTATATTCGTTTTTAAAGAATCTGACATTTTTGGAATGATGTAAACCAACAGTGAAATGTATTGCATAACTATTGATGCCAAATATTTGTTTGCAGGACACATTTAAGGGACGGTATGAACAAATATTCCATTATGTGCATCTATTGCTTTTAAATTATAATAATGGCCATTCCCCTTTAATGAAATAATGAAATGAATACATTAATGAAAACCTGAACTGGTTCATCAGTTATCTGAAGAATGTCAAGAACCCCGCACTGTTGACCAGTAATATTTGCTGAGACAAATCCCTCTGTCAGGGCATGTTTTTCTTTTGACAAGATATTGTTTAACACACACAACAGTTTCTAATTACCCTTTGTCCTTTGATACGAGATAAGGGAGGAGAAACGGTTAACTCCCGCCTTCTATTTACTCAAATGCCTTATCCTATGTGTTTGTCAACACATCGTTAGCGAACCACAGAAGCTAATTAGTTGTTTTAACACTAAGGTGATTAAAGGCAAAATTCACATTGTCCTTCACAATGACATGGAGGCATAGCCGTCCAGCCTTAGCTCATAACATCACTGCTCATTTCCCTCTTTATTATTTTTTCAGATTAAGACAAAACACAGGAAACAAATTACCCAATGAAGTCTGGCACAAGTTGATAATATAGTATAAAAATGTTTTATCAAAATATTTGTGCAAAATGTTAACACTCTGCATTAGTACCGTATATGGACAAAGAAAAAATATATGGATTTTAGATGTTGTCAAATATAAATATGTGCTGTTGTCTAAAGTCATATAGCTGCTTACTGAATTCAGTTTTCTAAAACTTAAATCATTATGTTTCATATGTTATATGTAGAACGATTACAATCAGGAAGAAAGGGAACGGTTAATACTCTACTACAGATGTCTGTGCGATCATTTCAGTGGATAATTGACTATTTTCTTTTTGCATCTATAAACAAGATTTGTTTTGCAAGAAATGTGCAAATCTTGTAAATGTTATAGAATTGCAACCACTTTTAGCCTTGGATTTTCAATACAACTTCAAGATTTTTGACACCTGACCATTTTTTTTTAACTGGTGCCCATGGAGCATCTCCAATCTCAAACGAGGCTTTTCCTTCCTCTTTGTATTTGACTTTTCATGGATTTGCTCTCATTCCAGGCAAATAATATCTCATGTTTTGAGGCCAGGGACACAAACAGACATTTAAGAGACTGAAATGAAGAGCCAAATATCCCAGATAGAGATATGATTTTATTGCAAATAAAGAATAATGGCCAAAAACATAGGAATAACCATCATAGCAATATGTATAAATGTAATTATCATATTTAAGATTAAATATTATCTTAATTATCCTTATATATAATTACTTAATTTAATAAATGCACTTATTTAATATCTTTGTATCTTAAGGTGTTCAGAAGGACCGTAGGATTAACTAGTGTGTGAATTTTTTTTTTATTTATTTTTTATTAAGCTCAAAAGGAAATTACAGGGTCCTCATTATCTCAGTGAGATGTTGGGATGAATCGCACAGTTTTGAACAACATGATGGATGTCTTTGTTTTGATTGCAGCTCCTCTATACTCAATTGTTGGTGTGCAGCTGAGCTTAAAGACTTGTGAACAAGAGGTACCTGGGCCAATACAATTAACTCTAGGGATGGAGTTTGCTCATCCACATGGAGCTCAATCTGTTTTCCTCCTCCTGTCTGTGTTAAACATTAGCTTGCACTAACTTTGACATGCACAGAGTTAAATTCACTTAAACTGCATCCTTTCAATCCAGAAATGGTAAATTAAAACAATAAAAACATGATGCATTATGTTGGATTCTGTTTACCATCAGCAAACTTGACTGATTTAATCAAGTGGAATTGCTTGTTATTTTACAGAGATATTTAGCTTTTTACGTAGATGGCATGAACCGCTTTGAATGCTTGACCACCATGTTTTCCCCTTCCACTGTGGAAAGACTCGGCCCCATATTTTCAATGGCGGGACTTGACTTCCTTAGCTTGTAATGATCTAGATGACTGATACTTCCAGGTAATTACCTTTATCAGGTAATGTTCTAACTGTGATAAGAAGGTAACTGTTTAAATTGTGTCCGAAATTTGACATGTTGAATTCTGCATAGGTTGCACTGCATTTAGAACAACTTTTTTTAGATATGGTCATTAGACCTGTACTATATTGTCTGAGCAAATCTCAAAATTCCCACACCAAGCTGCTCACATATGAACACCCCTGTGGTGCTAATTATGAACTTCTTTGTTCCTTCCTGACACCGCACTCGAGGATTCAACATAGTCTGAAAATTAATCTATCTTGCTCTGTATTTTCTAAACCACAGTTGACCAGTGCAGGAGAAAATAGTATTTTCATTGATGACATGACAGCACCAGATGGCTGTGCCGCTACTATTAATATTATTTTAAATTATCAAGGCTTTTTACAGATTATTTCTTTGTGTTGTACAGTATAGTATAGACATTGAGAATGCTTGTGCACTTTAAACTTGTAAGAAACACTGTTAATTGCATGACAAACTTGACTGATATGTGTGCATTATTATTATTATTATTATTATTATTATTAATTTTATTAATTTTTTTAGTCTATGACAACTGTTCTCTAACTGCAGTTTTTTTCATGATTTGATGACCTGGAATGCATGATATAACCATATTGTTTCTTTTGATTCTCCTTTTTTAAAAATATTTAATAGGGCATTCTCATTTTTTTACATATAGATTACCATCGCCATTTAAAAACACAATTTAAAGCTGCAGTCCGTAACTTTTTTTGTTAAAAATGGTCTGAAATCAATATTTGAGCAAGTACGTAACCAGCCAGTGTTCAAAACTATCGCCTTACTTTAGCCCGATTCACAACGGTAAGCTTATAATAATGTTTTCTAATTTGAGTGGTACGGGTAGGTTTTCGCGGGAAATTCGAGCATGGCAGTGTGTCATTACATCACGTCTGTAAACATAAAGAAGTTGGCCCGGCTAGTAGGCTATCGCATGTGAGGATCCTGCAGGTGACGGATTATTTATAATCTTTTCTCACAGCAGCTAGAATAATTAAATGTATCATTTTGACGGCGGATTGTAATTCAGAAAGGATTGTGCGTTTCTGAAACAAATGTGAATGAAATTAAATTATATTCCAGTTTTAAATGTGCTTCTGATTGCAGATAGCCTGGGATTACACAAGATTTGTATTTGAAAGAGAACCAGTTTGAAGGGAGCATAGTTTGCTTTTTGGGTTAAAAATTTCTAAATGAAATTCGAATGGTATGACAATTAGAGATTAGACTGTAAAGAAATTGAAATCTACACGTTAATACACACTATACACATAATCACGCAATGCTGATGTTAATAATGACATTATTCTCAAATTATTAATGTCAGCATTGTTAATAAAGTATAACAATAATAATACTTTGTACGGTTTGATGTGATATGAGCTAACCGATCTTTAGATTAAACCATCATTGGTAGCGCGATTTATGGTAATGCTTTTTTTTCTCAGTTGGGCAGAACATACATGGCAGACTTATTACTTACTTGTTCAGATGGCAATATACGGTGAAAATTGTTATTTGGTCATATATTCCAAGACGTAGGCAAGAATCTGTAACTGCGAAGTACAGTAAACATCTACACCGGTGCAGTGACTGGCAGCTACACATTCACCTCAAAACATTAGATTCATCCGCGCTGGAGCCGTGGCAGAGTACAGCCCACGCAAGCAAGATAACTCCACACACGACTGCAATTGCAAGATTTCAAACACAGATGGCGACAAAGAGGCAAAACTTTCGGACTGCAGCTTTAATGACAGCAAATGTCAGAATGAATATCTATTTTTCATAATGCACATTATAATCCTATAATGGTTCATTCGATTTTAGTTTTTATGGTTATACTTTTAATAATTTGGACATTGTAATAATGGAAATTTATCACTTATTGGCCTAATAATAATTTGCTTCACTGTATCGGACATAATTTTAATACTGGTGCATTCCTTCCTGTATCTTTCAAAAAGAGTTTACTAGTGGTTTGTTTTCTTTTCTGTCTTTTTTTGTGGTTAAAGACATGTGCCAGCCATCATCTTCTGCTCTCTCAAAAGCTGTGTCTTTTTCTGGGGTCCTTTAACTCTTAGAATAGCTCACTTGTTGGCACCTTTGAGAAAGGATATGTATCTGTGGCATTTTCCCAATTTCCTTATCATAGTAAGGATGAGTATCTCACCTTGAAAATAAAACTTCTAAGAAAAACTATTCATACAGCACTAGAAATATATTCAGCTATTCAAATAAAAGGATGCATTACACTGCATTTAACACAAAGCTTTTACCCCCAATCTGATTTGTGATTTGTTCTCCAGGCTGAAAATGCTGGTGCTTTCAGGTGAAAATTGCAACATTTTACAACTGCTTTCCTTTAGGTTAAGGATTCAAGCTTTGCTCTTCATGAATACAAATAGAATAACTTTACCTAGCAAATTGTCTACTCCTTAACAATAATGAAGTTCTTTATCGACTCAGAATTACCTTAACATACTAAACAATTTGCTATCATTTTAAGACGGCTTTAAAACGGGAATTCTTTTGATTATTCCCTTTATAACAGGAAGATACATAATGGAACTTTGGCGAATAAATCCTGTCATACTGTGACGTCAGCACATTTGTATGCTCATCCAGACTGTAAAATCCATTTAGAGTTTGGCTATCTGATGAGTAACGACTGTCCTTAAGGTCTTGGACGCTCTCTCAAATATCACCGGGGTGCATTTTAACAGCATTGCAACATTGCAGCGCCTCACTCTGCTCGCTGGCAGCATTACGGATGACTCTGACGACTTGCCTTGCTTCTGTGAGATCTCCAGCGAGAAGTCTTTCTTATGTTTAAATTGAGTACGGACAAACAAAAAAGGGTTTAGATAATCTTGTAGCAGAAACTATTTGCTAAAAATGGAAGACTTCATAAAAAGCTTGACATTGTCCAATTACATTATTCATTATATACAGTAAATTACAAATATTTGGCATTGGAACGGTTTGTTCTGTTATTTTAAATTTTGTTATGCATGTGTCCTTTAAAGTGCTAAACAGAAACACACTATGTACCAAATTATACTTAGTGCTTTTATGAGCCATGAGCATTTTATGAGCCATGATGCTTAGCACAAAAGACAGGGCACACATTTTCCTCCCTTTTTCTCAAAGATGGGGCTGTGCTTCCCTGCAGACACATCTACTTGTGTCTCCTCCATCTCTTAACCCAAAAAGATTACCTGAACAGCACTATTATGCCAACTCCCGTGGCAAACGGCTAAAAGCATCAGCGAATTTTGGCATCTCTGCACCCTCTCCCCTATAAAGAGCCTCTTCTGGGCTGAGCCTGCGTTGTGCAAATAGCTGTTTCTTGCATAGAGGGTGATACCCCACAAATAAAGAAGACAGAAACTCAAGCTGTAGGGTATGTGGAATCTATTGTCAGGCTAAACAATAGACAAAAACCGGCATGGCTGGCAGGGGAAATTTAAGTCGGCAATCTGTTAGACTTTATGCACTGATAAGAGATGCGATTGGGCAGCGCTTATTGAGGATAATACAGTAAACGCCACAATCCAGCCAGCGCAAGTCATTGAGAGTCTCCCTCGCCTTGGGCTTAACATGACACTTAAGTACTACTACAAGGAAAGAGAAAAGGCAATTCTGCACACATTACAAACTGCCTTTATTCTGCGCTTGGATGCTGAATGTCAGAGGAGGTCTTTCACGATAAAAATGCAGACAAAAGGAGGGGGATAGTCCATGGTGATTTGTTGCATTTTCATTACAACTACTTTGTAGGCAGTAATCGCAGATCTAAATAGTTTTGAGAGTAACTGTTTTCTAACCGTGAAATTCAAGCCAGCACCCCTCACCCCCCTTCAACAAATGAGGCAGTGTTTTCTTCTTGAAAATCCTTGCATTGAAAGTCGAGGCACCGCTCCGAAAACATTCACTTATCGAAATGAACTCCAGAGGAATGCTGTGACAACAAACTCGATTGGATTCTCCTGATTGTATTTGCCATTCCCAAGTGAAAATTCCACTGTAGGCAAATGTAGGCATTTACTGTATGTGGGGGAATAAGACCTAATAAAAAGTGGATTCACTTGTTATCATTTGTAATCTTTTTATTTAATAATCCCATTCTTAATTTAATCCTTAAATCTGTAAAATGAATGAATATATAAATTATTCCATCTGTATACATTAACTTAAATTCTACATGTCCAGTTTTATTAAGCAAACTGGTGGTCCTCAGAGCTCATAATGACACGGTATGTAGCGACCGATCTGGAACCACTGCCTCCCTACTTTCGTACCTTAACCCAATTCCTAATTCTAACCCTCATCTATGAACACATTGAGGAGCTACATCTAATCCAACACTATCAGATGATCCAGTGAAGAGGACTTAATTAGTCTAATGAATTAATCCATAATTACTGAAATGCTGTTTGTTGTTGTGCATGCTGTGTGTGTTGGGCTGATTTGTTCGGGTGGGTCTCACATACAGATCACAGCATTCAACCAATCAATCAATCAATCAATCAGTAATTGAAATATTAAACTGATGCAGCATTGTTTTAGTTTTTTGTGCAATTTTTGTATTTTCTTAAAGTATCCTTGCAGCAGGCTAAATTAGCCTTCTGTCGCAAACATTATTTCTTCAGAGAAAATGACAGAGTAATTTAATCACAGTAGTTTATTTTCAAGAATTGTTACTGGGTGCCTTATGTTGCTGAAGCTAAGCTAATCCAAATTTTAGCCTTCATTTCCATATTTTCACAGTGGCTGGCTGATAATATTAGCATTTTGCGATGATAGTGATATATTTTTGCGATGATAGTGATTTTTATTACATTTTGCCATGATTTGTGATGATACAATTACATTCAACTCCTACTGTATTCTGAACACTGAAAAGCAAAGCTAAACAAGGCTCATAAACAAGATCACGATTTAGATACAAACGGTGAATAAAAGAGAATTAAACGTGTCGATCCAATGCCACAAGTATTTTCACACACACTGTTCCTAATGTAATCTCGTCAGTGTCTCTGTAGAGGCTCTGTCCAGCCATCACAGTGCTTGTGTCAGGTATAGCCATCAGACAGACATCAGGCTCCTGCTCTCCAGAATGTAGGGCTTCACAGAAGGGTCTAATTAATTTGAGTGGAGATGAGCTGACTGGGTCTGCTTGTGGGGTTTATTCCCTTTGTGGGTTTTTGTCAGGGAGGACACTCAGGCCTAAATCTCATTGCTATAATGTGCCTGAAGAGAAAGCAGGGCCTAGCCTGGTAATGAGGGATCAGTAGACTCCCCCTCGTTTGATCTTATCGCTTACACTTCTGTCTTGGCTTTTTTTTCCCTTTTCTTTCTTTTTTTTAACCCTTGTAACCAAAAACCTATGGCATGGAAATGAGGAGGTGGATGCAAGGTGCTTCACAGAACCTCATTTGTTGCCTCTGATTAATATGGAGAAGTTAGTGAACCCCTGGATCTCATTCAGTATCATTACTTAGTATTTAGAGAGGGAGGGACCCTGTTTTACATGCATATGCCTAAACACAGGTCACATTCACCAACTGAACTGTCAACTGAACACCCCAGTCTCCCAGCTAAGATGTTATATCAGCTTGATCTTGAGTGTGTTGATTTAAAAACACAACTTGTCTAGTCATACTTATATCAGTTAAATTTAACTAGTCTTTATGCAGTAGTGTGCTAAATGTTTTTAAAAGTCTATAACAAACTATACAAAACAGCACTGAGTGCATATAAAATACAGCACAGTCAGAAACAGTGGTGAAAAGAGTATGTCTGTTAGTACATTGTAAAAATTATTACTAGAATATGTTTTACAAAAAAATGTGGTCTCACTTTATATTAGGTGGCCTTAATTACTATGTACTTACATTTACATTCAGTCATTTAGCAGACGCTTTTATCTCAAGCGACTTACAAATGAGGACAATAGAAGCAATCAAAACCAACAAAAGAGCAACAACATGCAAGTGTTATGACAAGTCTCAGTTAGCCTAACTTACAATGTACAGTACTTATTTCTTATTGTATTTCAAAACACTTTTTCTGCTATTGAGGTTTGATCCAGGTAAGGTTAAGGACAGGTTTGGTGGAATGGGTAGGTTTAAGGTTGGGTTAAGGCATAGGAGACGTGTCAACTGTGTAACTATAAATGAAATTGCAGAAATGAATTACAGATGTAATTACATGGAGGTGTTTTTTAAAATATTAAGTACAATGTTAAAACATGCATGTACAGAGTAAGTGCATTGTATCAAATGATTAATTTAAATGTAAGTACATAGTAGTTAAGGCCACCTATAAAGTGGGACCGAAATACTGTAGTGGTAAATGTGTTAGATTTGTTTTTTTGTAACTGTAATTTACTAACAATTTATGAGTGATAATTGTTTCTATACCAATTTTGTTTTTAAGTGTATGGTAACACAATGTTTCAGTCTAAACAGGTTTCTATATAGAAAGTTATCTAGCTAGCTTATTTTGAGATTTTTTTTAAAATCCTTTATATTACAGTGTCTTGAACAAAAAGACATTTGTAGATTCATTTTCTATGTGTGTTGAGCAGATACATACTGTATGACACTACAATGGCACAGCAAAGCATCCTGCCTTCCTCTAGCTATTTTTCTACAACAATCCACCATACAGTCAAACTTTGATTTTGATTCCAATATTTCTAATAAAGCAAAATAGCTTTTTCCTTGATTGGAATGCCAACAAAAGTAAATATACATATTCAGTTTTTTTGTGGTATAAAATCATATGTGTATTTGTGTAGTTCCATAGCAGTAAAACATATAATTCTATTTCTGTAAACCTAGATACATAAATTCCGTTATATTTGAGATTCAGTGTGAGCAAATAACGCAAGGGATGAACTGTGCTAAAATGCCAATCTTAATGGACAGGTGTCCACTTAAAATCACAGTCAAAGCTGACACTAATGGATTGCTTTGTATGCAGCATCCAGAGAATGAACCCGGATTGGAAGAGCTTAAGTGTTGAAGCACCCTGCATGTGCTGGCTTTCTGCATAAAAGGAGTTTAATTTCTACAACTCGTGGATTTGCCAGATTTAACCTTCTACTGACTCAGTGTCAGGGCGATGGAAATTAACCTCCTTGTCATATAGGTGAAGCCAGACACATTACATGACTAAAGATCACTCGGTGTTGTTCTTTAAAATCTATCTTTTTAACTACAGTTCACCCCCACGGGTGAACGTGTGAATGTTTATTGTGCAATTTCATGAGAAAAACTTACTTTTTATTTAAATTGAGGTGGGTTTTTTTTTTTTTCGGTTTTGTCAGCAGGGGTGGGGGAGATCTATTATTCATGTCAGTCAGAACAGTGATAGTTCTGTGTGCCTCATAATGTAAATGCTGCTTCCCTAACCTGAGATATTAAAGACACCTAGATGAGTGTAGCAGAACTACGCAGTACAACAGCGGTGTTTGTTCTATTGTTCTATATAGATATGTACAGTACAGGTGTGTGTGTGTGTGTGTGTGTGTGTGCGCGCATGTATGTATATGTAAAAATACAGTTCAGAATTAATTCTTTTCAATATTGCACACACACAACTTTAAAAAGAATAAAAACTCTGAACTGTCGCATCCATAGCAAAAGTTTTAGTTTGTGTTGACTGTGTATATGTTATGTGTATATATAAATACACCCACATATAGTGTATATTTTGAAAATATTTAAATGTATTTACATGTATATATTTATATACATAAAAATATTAGTGCTGTCAAATGATTAATCGCGATTAATCGCATCCAAAATAAGTTTGTTTACATAAAATATGAATGTGTAATTTGTATATTTATGTATATATAAATACACATACAACATATATTTAGAAAATATTTACATTTATATGCATTTATATTATATTTCATATTATATATATATTTAATACATAAACAACATTTTTCTTAAATATATACATGCATGTGTTTGTAGTACACGCTCATTTATTATGTAAACAAAAACTTTTATTTTGGATGTGATTAATCGAGGTTAATCGTTTGACAGCACTGATAAATATATTTAATATACAAATATAAAAATTTTCTTAAATGTATACATGCATGTGTTTGTATTTATATATACATAATAAATATACACAGCACACACACATATGTGACCCTGGACCACATAACCAGTCTTAAGTCGATGGGGTATATTTGTAGCAATAGCCAAAAATACATTGCATGGGTATAGATTTTTCTTTAATGCCAAAAATCATTAGGATATTAAGTAGAGATCATGTTCCATGAAGATATTTTATAAATTTCCTACTGTAAATATATCAACTTAATTTTTGATTAGCAATATGCATTGCTAAGAACTTCATTTGGACAACTTTAAAGGCGATTTGCTCAATATTTAGATTTTTTTTTTTGCACCCTCAGATTCCTCAGATTTTCAAATAGTTGTATCTCGGCCAAATATTGTCCTATCATAACACACCATACATCAATGGAAGGCTTGTTTATTTAGCTTTCATATGATGTATAAATCTCAATTTAAAAACACATTTATTGACACTTAAGACTGGTTTTGTTGTCCAGGGTCACATATGTAAACAAAAACATTTATTTTGATTAATTAACATTAATCGTTAGACAGCATATATAAATATATATTATGTGTCTACAATGTGTTCATTACTAATTCTGAAATGTGAATTATAGATTACATTTATTTTTTGCTATTGTTTGTTCATTCATTTGGGAACCTTAATAATAATAATAATAATAATAATAATAACTGTTATTACATGCATTGGCTTTAAAATACAAAGCAGCATTTAGCTGATATTCTGTTGATGATTCAATATTTAATTTGCTTTTGTGTCTGAAATTAAACCATTCTAAAATTTTCAAAAATTCACTAACCTACTCATACCAGCAGTTTTTCCCATGAATTACAACAATCAAGATATATTTTGACATGAAATCACCCAGCGTGGTATGTCCTGCCATGCTTGTAAAGGTCTTGCTTTCATTTGAAGCAGTGAAAAATGTCGGCCAGAGCTATGAAATTCCCACCTGGACAATGATGTCTGAAATTCTATTCAATTAATTCCCATGGCAACAGGGGTAAAACACAAAAGAGGGTGAAAGGATGGCAGGAGCGGGCTGACTAAATCTGCTGCCGTAGTGGTCCCCGTGTCTCATGAATACGCAGCCCCTCTCTCCACATATACTTCAGGGCCAGAAGCCTACAAGGTAATTATATGCTTTGGAACACTCCACTTAAGCGCACCCAACAATAAAGTGAGTGCATATTCTCTGTAATCTCTTACCTGCTGAGTGAATGAAGATGTGAACTGAAAATTCACAAAACTGAAAAAAAAAATATATATTTTTTTCTTTTAAATAAATCATACCATTATTCTTAGAGATCTGACTTGGAAGCCTTTGCATAGTGTAAATCATTTGTAGCTGTCATATGGATCGACATTGTTCATTTAGGATTTTTGCCCAGCTCGCAGATTCATATGCATGCATTTCCCTTAATAAGTCAAAAGAATTTCCCTAAATAACCCTGATCTCAATGCAGTCCTGTGTATTTTCATTGTAATAATTAACAACCTCTGTTTAATGGTTGATTGCTTTAATAAATCAATAAATTCCATGGAATCATGGTGTCATCTAGTGGTGAGCATCTATAACTGCATTAATGAAGGCTCTTTGTGGCCCCCCTTTGCCCTTTTTGGACTCGTTTATTTTTAGTCCATTTGTTTCCTTCCTTTTTCCTCCCTCTCAGCTGATTTGAGGGTCAGGTCGGCAACAGCAAGATCCCCCTTTTTGCCCTTCAACCTGTCCCTCTGATAGTGGCAGTTCCCGGGTCAGTGCGTGTCATCGGAGTTCGGCTGACATGCTGGGGTGTGAGGCCGCCGTCCACCCCCTATTTAGACGATCCCGGCTGAGTGACTAGGTGTTGTTAAGGGACATCCGCTGGTAGTGGAGAAGGCTGCTCACGCATGAGAGAGCGGCACTCAAGGGAGGTCGGCAGATTGAGTTGACATGCTAACAATCTGATTGCAGATGGCAGCGAGGAGAAAAGGCTGGTGGGGAAGGAAGGTCTCGTCTGACCCTGCCGTCCCCTCTGTGAGACAGAAAGGGCAGAATGGACAAGAAAAAGTTCCACATTCAAATCTAAAGACTCTCGAGGATGTCTTTTGTAAAAAAAAAAAAAAAAAAAACCTGTCAAAACGGAATGTGGCAGAGCTGAACGATGATTCATATACGGTATGTAAAAAGGCAGCTTTGTGTTTTCAATCGTACCAATGAACGCTGTTATTATATGATAGTCTGTCAGCCCGTTCCGTGCGGCATGGTGCCATAGCACTAGGTATGGGGGGTGGTTTGTGCTCTGGATGTGACATGCTAATTAGGGGAGCTTTGTCTGCCATTGTTCATGTAGGCTTCCAGTGAACAGGGTGGGTTTATGGGGAGGCGTGAAATCAGAATGTCACACTCAGCAGGGATCACCAGTAACATGCACCGCGTGCGGTCTTCCTTAAAATTACACTTCCAGGTAGACTTGGACAGTCAGTGCACACGCGGCTTACAAATTCCACATTTTTACAATAATGCCGCTGACAATGTTTTTGCAGTTATGAATCTATGCAAGTGAGCGTCCTCTAACTTTTAAAGGCAAGTAATAAATAGTAGCAGGATTAGAGGGATCGGTTTTCCAGGGTACCACCAGATGTTACAGATTCATGTTGAAACAGAATCTGTCTGTCATGAGGGCAGATCATGATACATACTGTTCAAAGGGCGTGACATTTTTTCACCAGCATGTAAGAAAGCACATCCTGCCAATGTCAGGTGAATTGAGAACTCTTTATTTAAAAATCAATTTTTAAATCATTTTAAAAGTGTTTAAATTCCTTGTTTTATGGTTGATTATTTCTTTTATTATTATTTTACTTCCTTTTATGTAAAGCACTTTGAATTACCATTGTGTATGAAATGTGCTATATAAATAAACATCTTATGGGATTATTTAACTTTTTCCCTCCATCATATTAGTGACAGTCATTTTGTCACTCGTGGCATCATGAGATGAGACAGACTCTGAAATCACAAAAAGACTTTTTGATTTTGGTGGCTTAATGTGAGGAATATTCCAAATATTTGTCACACTGAGTTAAAATGTATACACTATACCGTTAAAACATTTAGGATCCTAATGTGTGTCATTTTAAAAGAAGGCTCCATTTATTGGATGATAAATACAGTAAAAACCGTAATATTGTGAAATGTTATTACAATTTAAAACAAATATATATATATATATATATATATATATATATATATATATGTATGTGTGTGTGTGTGTGTGTATTAGTGCCACATGATCCTTTAGAGATCATTCTATATCATATATCATTCTATATGCTGATATATTGAGCTGATTTGGTGCTCAAGAAAATATTCCTTATTATTATCATTGTTAAAAACTGCTATAAATATATTTGCTTAATATTTTTGTGGACTTTTTTTTCTGGATTCTTTGGATCTTTTAATTTGCAACTTGATTGAAACTATATACTGTGATATTGCAATTCCAAATGAGCGTCAAATATCACCCCCAGGTTCTTTAGTTTTGTTTGAAATTCCAAGACTGAACCATCTACAGTTAGTGTTAAAGGTCCAGCTTTACGAAGTTGGTGGGTTGAGCCAATAAGCATAACCTCCGTCTTATCACTGTTAAGGCAAAGAAAATTTTGAGATTTTTATTTCAGAGATACAATGTTCCAGGAAAGCTGGATAGTCACCCGGTTTTCAGAATCACAATCAGAATGAGCTTTATTGCCAGGTATGTTTGCACATACAAGGAATTTGTTTTAGTGACAGTAGCTCCACAGTGCGACAGAATGACAGCAACAGGACAAGACACAGATAATAAAAAAAAAAATAATGTACAAATATACAAAAATGGACCATGTGCCAAATAGCACAAACACAATATACAAAATAGACAATTCGGTATGTACAGGTATGTTAGGTGCAAATTTGAAACGTAATAAGTATGTGTAAAATAAAATAAAAAGTATGATAGTGTTGTGTGTTTCATGTTTATTGTTAAGAGTTCAAGTGTTCATGAGATGGATTGCCTGAGGGAAGAAACTGTTTCTGTGTCTGGTCGTTCTGGTGCACAGAGCTCTGTAGCGTCGACAAGACAGCAACAGTTCAAAGAGGGGTTTGTGAGGGGTCCAGAGTGATTTTACCAGCCCTTTTGCTCACTCTGGATAAGTTCTACAGTTCTTGGAGAGTGGGAAGGGTTGTACCAATGATTCGCTCAGCAGTCCGGACTACCCTCTGTAGTCTTCTGAGGTCAGATTTGGTAGCTGATCTGAACCAGACAGTTATTGAAGTGCAGAGGATAGATTCACTGATGGCAGAGTAGAACTGTTTCAGCAGCTCCTGTGGCAGGTTGAACTTCCTCAGCTGGCGAAGGAAGTACAATCTCTGCTGGACCTTTTTCACAGTAGAGTCAGTGTGAATATCCCACTTCAGGTCGTCTGCAAATTTCAGGAGCTTGACAGAGGGGTCTTTAGATGTGCAGTCGTTGGTGTAGAGGGAGAAGAGCAGTGGGGAGAGAACGCAGCCCTGAGGAGCTCCAGTGCTGATAGTGCGGGTTCTGGATGTGCATTTTCCCAGCCTCACTAGCTGCTGCCTGTCTGTCAGGAATTTTGAGTGAATGCACACCTGTGTGTCATCTGCATAGAAGTGATAATTAAGACCGTCTCGGTTACATGGGTAACCCTCGTTCCCTGAAGGAGGGAACGGAGACGTACGTCGGACTGACTGACGAATAGGAATCCCTACCAAAGCGCCACAGGAGCTACCCCCTTCCAGCGGTCTGTAGCAAGCATCCTGTACCCCCTTGCTTAAGGACGGTGAGACAGGGCAAACACAGAGAGTGTCGATCACTGCTGTTCACCAAAACCCATTCAGTGAGACTATTGGATAACACTGGGAAAGCGTACCCTTTCATTGGAAAGGACCGCTACGGAAGCCACATACTTCCCCGAAGGAGTTATGTGGAGAAGTACATATGGACTAACCCCGTAGGACTGTACTACATATGGAAGTATTAGGGTGACTCCAACCTGACGAAAGGTGTGTTCTCCCAGAGGGAAAGACACAGGCTTAGTTTAGGAGCAACCCGTGGAATAACACATATGGGATCCCTGTAGGGTCATACATATGGAACCCAGCCTAAATCCAGTTCTCAAGGATACTATGGAGTAAAGGCCTGGCGCCAAACTCTCTGCCACGTCTGGCTGCCGTAGGGTGATCGGAGGACTCAACAGGGTCTGCCTTGTAGGGACTCTCTGGAGCAATAAGCGCATGCAACGCAGCAAGCCAACACTAAGCCGGGACTTCTCCGTGCCTCTGACCTGAGGTGAGAACACGGGAGGAGACCGGCTTGACACAAAGGCTATAGAATCTAGCGAACGTGTTGGGTGTCGCCCAGCCCGCAGCTCTACAAATATCTGTCAGCGAGGCACCACGAGCCAGCACCCAGGAGGATGCCATGCCTCTCATAGAGTGGGCATGCAACCTGAGCGGGCAGGGCACGCCTTGTGCTTGGTAAGCCAAGGCGATGGCGTCCACTATCCAGTGGGCCATCCTCTGCTTGGAGACGGCCTTTCCCTTTTGCTGGCCTCCATAACAGACAAAGAGCTGGTCTGAGGTCCTGAGGCTTGTATGTACAGTCGCAAAGCACGAACTGGACAGAGCAAAGCCAGGGCTGGGTCTGCCTCCGGAGGCAGCGCTTGCAGGCTCACTACCTGGTCCCTGAAGGGAGTGGTAGGAACCTTGGGCACACAGCCAGGCCGGGGTCTCAGTACCACGTGGCCGTCACCCGGCCCAAACTCTAGGCAAGATTCGTCAACCGAAAATGCCTGCAGGTCCCCTACCCTCTTGATGGAGGCCAATGCAACCAGCAACAAAGTCTTTATAGACAGAATCTTTAAGTCTGCTGACTGCAAAGGCTCAAAGGGAGCAATCTGGAGTGCCCAAAGCACAAGAGCAAGGTCCCAAGAGGGTAAGGAGGGGGGTTGAGGAGGATTTAACCGCCCCCCCTAAGGAACCTGACGACCAGGTCGTGCTTACCAGACTTACCATCGATGTGGTCGTGGCATGCGAAAATGGCGGCAGCATGAACTTTTGAGGGTGGATGGAGACAGCCTACGCTCCAACCCTTGCTGCAAGAAAGAAAGCACGACACCGATTGAACATCTTCAGGGGTCTTCTCGGCAAGAAGAACACCACTCGACAAACAGGTTCCACTTCAAGGCGTAAGCACGTCTCGTAGATGGTGCATGTGCCGAAGCGATGGTGTTAAGTATCCCAGTGTCCTAGAACCTCCGTTGTACGTGGCACCCCAGCCGGTGGCAGAGGCATCCGTGAAGACCACCGCATGCCGGGACACCTGCTCTAGGGGGCACTCCTGCCCGAAGAAACAAGGGGTCTGACCACGGGCTGAAGGTTTGGCTGAATTCCGGATTGATTGCCACTCGGTATGTGCCGTGTTGCCACGCCCATCTCGGGACTCAGCCATGAAGCCAGTGCTGAAGCGGTCTCATATGAAGCAAACCGAGCGGGGTTACTGCCTCCGCGGCTGCCATATGCCCCAGGAGCCTCTGAAAAAGTTTCAGTGGTACCGCTGTCCTGCCCCTGAATGTATTCAGGCAGTTCAGTACCGACTGAACACATTTACACTTACATTTACATTTATTCATTTAGCTGACGCTTTTATCCAAAGCGACTTACAATTGCTATACATGTCAGAGGTCGCACGCCTCTGGAGCAACTAGGGGTTAAGTGTCTTGCTCAGGGACACATTGGTGTCTCACAGTGGATTCGAACCCGGGTCTCTCACACCAAAGGCATGTGTCTTATCCACTGCGCCATCACCACCCCTGGGTTCCTCTTTGAGGCGCGCTGACTGTTCGAACGAATCCAATTCCATACCGAGAAAAGAGATCCTCTGCACTGGGGCGAGTTTGCACTTTTCCCAGTTGACCTGAAAGCCCAACTGGCTGAGGTGACTGAGCACCAAATCCCTGTGTTCGCTTAACTGCCCCCGAGACTGAGCAAGAATGAGCCAGTCGTTGAGATAGTTGAGGATGCGAACGCCCTGTTCTCTCATGGGAACAAGGGCTCCCTCCACGACTTGTGAAGACGTGGGGAGACAGGGCCAGCCCGAAGGGCTCATTGCGCTCGACCCACGAACGCAAAGCGCAGAAACGGCCTGTCGAGGAAGAATCGAGAGATGAAAGTACGAGTTCTTCAGGTCGATCGCTGCTAAACAATCTCGGGGACAGATGCACTCAAATGCATTTCTGCGTGAGCATTCTGAACGATAGCTTGTGAAGGCTCCGATTCAAAACTCACAGGTCCAAGATCAGTCGTAACCCACCGCTTTTCTTGGGTACAATGAAGTAAGGGCTGTAAAACCCTGACCTCATATCGGCTGGAGGGACAGGCTCTATCGCGTCCTTCGCCAGTTCCTACGATCTCGGCACACAAGATGTGGACATCGACAGCTTTCACTGAAGTGAAGTGGACACCTCTGAACTTGGGGGGACACCGGACGAACTGAATCGCATAGCCGAGCCTGATGGTCCGAATGAGCCAGCGAGGCAGACTGGAGAGTGCTAAGTGGGGCAGCGAGGTGGAACGCAGGGACGCGGCTCGGGGGCTCTCTTTGGGAGGCGGCCCATAGCGGGGTCTGTGTGTGCTGTGCAGCACTTACCTGGTTCCACGATCGGACAGGTGGTGCAGGAGAGGCTTGGGTGCCCATCTCGAACTGCGCGCTGCTGTCTGCTGGCGATAGAAGAGGTGGATGAGAGTGGAGAGGTTTTGCTGCTCCCACTACTCTCCGAGCCCTCTTTGGACCCGGAGATGATAGAAACTGCTCTTTTATTGAAAATGTGGGTGGAACAGAAAGAAAAGGGAACAAAGGATTTACCACCCGGCCCTCCTCCGGGGGAAGGAGCGGTGCAGTCACCATCTCCTGAAGAGCAGTCCCCAACCATCTCCGGGTCGCCCGTCCTAGGGCCTCTTGCTCTTGGCTTTGCTGCCCCGTTTGGCAGGGGCCTGGACGGGCTGGGGACCCCACTTACGACTGGCTCCACGGCGCCGCTTGGGTGGAGGCTGCTGCTGCAGCACGGGAGCGGGGGCAGCCGCAGGGAGTCGCCCTCGGGTACGAACAGACTGAGGTGCTGCCAGCAGTGGAGTGGATGCAGCAGCCGTGGCAAGATGTGACTGATCGCCTCAGACTGCTTCTGAACAGCTGAGAACTGCTGGACGAAGTTCTCGACTGCGTCGCAGAAGAGGCCGGTCTGGGACACGGGGGAATTAAGGAACCTGACTTTGTCGGTATCCCTCATGTCAGCCAGACACAGCCAGAGATGGCGTTCCTGGACCACCAAAGTGGACATCGTACAACCCACTGACCGCGCCGTAACCTTCGTCGCCCGAAGCGCGAGGGCCATCGCGGCACAAAGTTCCTGAAGAACTTGCGGGTCATGACCACCCTCGTGCAGGCCCCTCAGTGCCCACAGGGGGGATGCGCATGTAACCCTTCGCCGCACCGCCATCAAGGGTGGTGAGGGAGGAGGACCCACCGGCACGGTTTCGGGCAGTAAAAGGTGCCTTCCACGTACCGGTGAGCTCTTCATGCACCTCCGGGAAGAAAGGAACTGGGGTGGGTGGCTGAGAACCAGCTCGCGCCACCCCCAGGAACCAATTGTCCAGCCTCGAGGGCTCGGGACACGGTGGAGGATTCCACACGAGCCCGACCCTGTTTGGCGGCCTGGGAAAGCATAGCCATTTCCGGATCCATATCGGGCACCGCTACCGTACCTGAAGGAAAGTCTGACTCACCCTCCGATGCAGCTATCGACATCTGGTCATCGGGAGGAGATGGTGCACACCTTTGAGATGGCCCCACCACACTCCCCCGGCAGCTCTACTGGCTGCGGAGTGCAGGAGGAATGAGGGTTCCTAGGGGTTGGTTCCCCGAAGGAAGCGTGCTCACTGTAATCCTCAGATCACCAGTGCCACTAATCGCAGCAACCCTCTGAGGAGGATTGGAACGAGGCAACGGCACTGGGACTCCGTCCCTTTGCAGGAACTGGAGTCTCGACCGCAACTCCGAGATGGTCATCTTCCCACAATGGGTACATGACTCATCCACAAACGCTGCCTCAGCATGCGCTAAGCCAAGACACGCGATGCAGCGCTCGTGACCATCCCGTGGCGCCAGGTAGTGACCGCATCCAGAAACGCACAAGTAGAATGTCATCTTTAAAAAGACGCAAGCGCTACTTGTGTAAGCTCTTTTAGGGACTTTACTCTTTTAATCAGTGCTGAAGCACGCAGGGGAACAGCCGCGGCAACAGACAGGGATTGTGCAGCCTGTCGTGTGCTCTGTCTCTCGAAGACGCGCGCTGTCTTACCAGCTGCGCACCGTTTACCAGCCGTGAGAACGGCTTTTCAGCTCTTTCTGCTCAAAAACGGCAAAAACAAAGAGAAGAAAAGGAAAAAAAAGAGAACTTGACCCCGCTGCTGTGCTGTACGCCCGCACTACACACAAAAGAGCTCATCCTGCAGAGACTCTTTTAGTTTTATCACTTCCCGCAGAGAACAACTGTTCGGCTCCGAAGCGAGTGAGCAGGAATGATGTTCTCTTTTCAAAATCAATCACAGAAGGCATAAAACAGCCTGAATATGTACAACATTTATGCATAGTGGAGCATGATCATCAAGAACCCCTTGACATATCTGATTACCACCAATTTGAGAAGTGTGATGAATGAGCCTGCTGTCATTTTGACCCTGCTTAACCTCTTGATTTTCTGAGTTCAAGTCCAATTAACCTTTGGGAGGGATGCAACAGCAAGTGTACCACCCAGTCCAGTCAATAAGACCCAATAGTAATCATTTCATTTTCTGGTTCATCAAATGAGGTTTGGCCCAATTCACTCATCTCAGTCAACGGCAGTCGTTTATCAATGTTCAGTTAACATCACAACAATAGAAGATTTGGTCACTGGTGGCTCTCAGAGGAATATTTTTCTCAGACAGGACCGTCACATTCACTTTTGACTCACCATTAAACCGCATGGCTAGCTCAAGGTGTTGTGACAGGTTCCTTGAAGTCTTTTTTTGTGGGAATCCCATAAGTGCTTTTTCTGAAAGTCTGCAGCATCTAATGAAAAGATAACTGACCGACGGGTCATTGCAAATAAAATTGGAGGATTTAATTAGACCTGGTAAGAAATACAGAATGCACAGGAGCGACGTGTGATAGATTATAGCTAGTGATTTGGATTGAATCAGCAGTGGTTAGCAGTGTCTTGCAAATTAAAATTGAGGTGCTTTCTTTGCATGTTGAGGCTTGCAAGTCCATATATTAGTTTTCTATCTATATACACACACACACACAGTATATACAGTGGTGTGAAAAAAGTGTTGGCCCCCTTCCTGATTTTTTTATTTTATTGCAAGTTTGTCACACTTTAATGTTTCAGATCATCAAACAAATTTAAATATTAATCAAAGATAACACAAGCAGAGGTGGGTAGAGTACCCAAAAACTGTACTCAAGTAAAAGTAAAAGTAATATTCTGAATAGTTACTTGAGTAAGAGTAAAAAAGTACCGGATAAAAAAACTACTCAAGTAGTTAGTTACTAGTTACTTTGGATCATATAGGTACTGAATATAGTCTATTTTTATTTAGATATATAGATTACATTTATGTAATGTGTATGTGTATACACACACACACACACACACACACACTGCCGTTCAAAATATATATATATTTTAATGTAATTTCAGTGATGCAAATCAGAATTTTCATCAGCCTTTACCCCAGTCTTCAGAGTCACATAATCCTTCAGAAATCATGTTGATTTATTATCAGTGCTGCTCGTTTTAGCTTTCTATTCATCAAAGAGTCCCGAACAAAATGTCACAGGTTACAAAAAATATTAAGCAGCAAAACTGTTTCCAACACTGGTAATAAATCGATATATTATAATGATTTCTGAAGGATCATATGACTCCGAAAACTGGAGTAACAGCTGATGCAAATTCTGATTTGCATCACTGAATTAAATTATATTTTAAAGTAAATTAATTATGTAGGCCTATTATCCTATAACCTCTGACACTGAAACCTCTAAAAACTCCTCACATGACTGCTCTGAACATAACGAAACAAATGCATATTGACGGATCTTCTGTTCTGCAAAATGTAAACAAATGTAGCCTATATTTTTGCAAGCGTAAATATTGTAAAAATATGAATATTAATTGTCTAGAACAGGCCGCGCGCCGCTGCGCAGAGCTAACGCGGGTTCCGCGGGTGTTCATTTCATACTCTGTGACAGCTTATTTAATGTATAAATTATACATTGTATTTAATGTAAGGTACATGTACAACAAACTGGTAATGTCATAGTGGTATCGTGGCCTATACCTGTGGAACAGTAGACAGCACACGCGGTGTTCATCTAATAAAAGATCTTCATATAGCTCTAGCAAACAAGCCTTTGCAGATTTGCTTTCAACTGACTGTAGATCCAAAGCCACGTCTTCAGCGCTCTTGATGTTCTTAAACTCTCTGTTATCTGAGTGAGAACCGATTCAGAGACTCCGCGGGTGCGGCAGGGAACTGAACGAATCATTCAAACTGATTCGCGAACCGATTCACTGGTTTGCCAACTGGTTTGATAAAGCCTTTAAACAGAATCGACTCAAAAGAAAGAATCATTCGCGAATGGGCATCATTCATTGCCCAGAGAAAAGTAGACGGCGCGTTTGGAATAAACCGAAGCATTTTTAACTTGTATTGCATTAAGATACAGTAACGAGAGGAGAGTCGCCCACAGTAACGAAGTAAAAGTACCGTTTTTTTCTCTAAAAATATACTTGAGTAAGAGTAAAAGTACCCATTTTAAAATATACTCTAAAAGTATTAGTTACCCAAAAAATGTACTCAAGTAAATGTAACGAAGTAAATGTAACTCGTTACTACCCACCTCTGAACACAAGTAAACACAACATGCAGTTTTTGAATGAAGTTTGTTATTATGAAGGGAACACTTTTTCACACAGGGCCATGTGGGTTTTGTTTTCCCTTCATAAAAAACCCTTCATTTAAAAACTGCATGTTGTGTTTACTTGTTATCTTTGATTAATATTTAAATTTGTTTGATGATCTGAAACATTAAAGTGTGACAAACATGCAAAAAAAAAAAAAAAATCAGGAAGGGGGCCAACACTTTTTCACACCACTGTATGTATGTGACCCTGGACCACAAAACCAGTCTTTATTCGCTGGGGTATATTTGTGGCAATGGCCAAAAATACATTGTATGGATCAAAATGATCGATTTTTCTTTTATGCCAAAAATCATTAGAATATTAAGTAAAGATCATGTTCCATGAAGATATTTTGTAAATTTCTTACTGTAAATATATCAAAACATCATTTTTGATTAGTAATATGCATTGCTAAGAACTTCATTTGGACAACTTTAAAGGCAATTTTCTCAATATTTAGATTTTTTTGCACCCTCAGATTCCAGGTTTTCAAATAGTTGTATCTCGGCCAAATATTGTCCTATCATAACAAACCATACATCAATGGAAAGCTTATTTATTCAGCTTTCCATTTATTATTATTCAGCTAAATTCGTTTTGTGGTCCAGGGTCATACATGTTAAATTCTGTAAAATTTTATTGTGACATACATTTGAACATAGTAAATAAATATTAATATATAAATTAATATTAATTATTATTAGTGCTGTCAAAGATTAATCACGATTGATCGCTTCCAAAATAAGTTGGTTTACATAACGAACTTACAGTATATATTTTGAAAATATTTACATATATTTACATGTATATATTTATATTCATATAATTTATATTCTATATATATTTCATATATAAACATAAGTGCATATAAACATATATAAGTATATAAGTAACATTATTAACAATAATAAAATTAAAAATACACAGACAGAGGTTAGAGCAATCCAAGGCAGACTTTATCAAACACTTTAATTAAACATTTTAAATATTTATATATACATTATTTATCTATACATGCGCACACACACGTTATGTACAAATTCTAAGCACCAGTATCGCAGTTATTTGTCCATCTGTTCTCTATATATATTATAGATTTTCCTTCAGTACATGCAATCAAGTGTGCAAAGATCCTTAGCAATACAAGACAACATTGTTTTTAGTGGAGACTGAAGCAACACTAGCCGATACAATTGCCCTGAGCATTGTTTGTTTTGCTTTGTGCTGAGGGAGGGGAAAGCTACATGTCAGATTATGACTGAGCTGTCCTACAGTTACAACTACTTCTACCCCTATATCAATCTAAATAAAGTGTGCCCATCTGGTCTGCTCAGAGGGTCATGAACCACCTCCCTGGGACCTAAAATCATCAGATCCAGGGATTCAAATTTGCAGAAAGCCTTGGCTCTAGCACCACTGTGCGGACCACAAGTCAGCCCGTCCCTTGCTGTGTTGTAACAATGCACTGCTGCATGGGTGGCTGGTGGG
Source organism: Barbus barbus (assembly GCF_936440315.1). NCBI lineage: Eukaryota > Metazoa > Chordata > Actinopteri > Cypriniformes > Cyprinidae > Barbus > Barbus barbus. The sequence continues at coordinate 25,627,364 of NC_136733.1, forward strand.
AGGGAAGTGGACTCTCTCCTTTCATGTGCCACATGGCTGGAACTTGAATATGGGCCAGAAGGGGCTTGTTAATACCATTGTTCCCCTGCACGGTGGCATACATCCTCACCATATAAACTTTGTTCCGATAGTTTGCCCTTTTCCCCCAGCTCTAATTCCCTCGTGGCAGATGCACTTTTATTCAAAAAAATAAATTCATGTACATGTTCTTTAGTTGTTAATCTCAAGAGCTCAATAGGATTAGTTTGAGTTGTGTTTTTGTTTATCAACATCATTATGTAAGGGCTGTTTGCCTCTTTTCCGTAGGCCTAGTGCACTCTGTTAAATCTGAACGTGTGTGTGTGTGTGTGTGTGTGTGTGCGCATGTGTATGTGGTTTATGAGGACACAAATTTGTATAATGACATGGGTATGACAGAGGTATTACAATATGAAGGTGGTTTATGAGGACACTGCCTATGTCCGCGTAATTCAAAAGGCTTAACAAAAACATACTAAATGGTGTTTTTTTTTTTTTATCTAAAAATGCACAAAGTCTCCTGTGAGGGCTAAGTCTAGGTGTAGGGTTGGTGTAGGCACTGTAGGGCAATAGCACACACAGTTTGTTCAGTATAAAAACCATTACGCCTATGGAGAGTCCCCATAAATCACAAAAACCAACGTGTGTGTGTGTATACATATATGTATGTATGTGTGTGTGTGTATACACGTATGTATGTATGTGTGTGTGTGTATACACGTATGTATGTATGTATGTGTGTGTGTGTATACATATATGTGTGTATATATATATATATATATATATATATATATATATATATATATATATATGTGTGTGTGTGTGTGTGTGTATACACATATGTATGTATATATATATATATATATATATATATATATATATATGTATGTGTGTGTGTGTGTGTATACATATATATATGTATGTGTGTGTGTGTGTGTGTGTGTATACATATATATATGTATGTGTGTGTGTGTGTGTATACATATACATATATACACATATACACACCGGACATTTTATTAGGTACACCTGTTCAATTGCTTGGTAACACAAATTGCTAATCTGCCAATCACATGGCAGCAACTCAATGCATTTAGGCATCTAGATGTGGTGAAGACGACTTGAAGTTCAAACCAACCATCAGAATGGGGAAGAAAGGGGATTTAAGTGACTTTGAATGGGGAATGATTGTTGGTCCCAGACGGGCTGGTCTGAGTATTTAGAAAAACTGCTGATCTACTGGGATTTTCACGCACAACCATCTGTAGGGTTTACAGAGAATGGTCTGAAAAAGAGAAAATATCCAGTGAGCGGCAATTGTGTGGACGAAAATGCCTTGTTGATGTCAGAGGTCAGAGGAGAATGGGCAGACTGGTTAGAGATGATAGAAAGGCAACAGTAACTCAAATAACCACTCGTTACAACCAAGGTATCCAGAATAGCATCTCTGAACGCACAACACATCGAACCCTGAAGCAGATGGGCTACAGCAGCAGAAGACCACACCGGGTGCCGCTCCTGTCAGCTAAGAACAGGAAACGGAGGCTACAATTCGCACAGGCTCACCAAAATTGGACAATAGAAGATTGGAAAAACGTTGCCTGGTCTGATGAGTCTCGATTTCTGCTGCGACATTCAGATGGTAGGGTCAGAATTTGGCATAAAGAACATGAAAGCATGGATCCATCCTGCCTTGTCTCAACGGTTCAGGCTGGTGGTGTAATGGTGTGGGAGATATTTTCTTGGCACACTTTGGGCCCCTTAGTACCAATTGAGCATCGTTTAAACGCCATAGCCTACCTGAGTATCGTTGCTGACCATGTCCATCCCTTTTTGACTACAGTGAACCCATCTTCTGATGGCTACTTCCAGCAGGATAATGCACCATGTCACAAAGCTCAAATCATCTCAGACTGGTTTCTTGAACATGACAATGAGTTCACTTTACTCAAATGGCTTCCACAGTCACCAGATCTCAATCCAATAGAGCACCTTTGGGATGTGGTGGAATGGGAGATTCGCATCATGGATGTGCAGCCGACAAATCTGCAGCAACTGCGTGATGCTATCATGTCAATATGGACCAAAATCTCTGAGGAAGGTTTCCAACACCTTGTTGAATCTATGCCATGAAAATATATACATATATATACATACATATACACATACATACATATACATTATATGTATATATGTATGTATATGTGTATATGTAAGTATAAATGTATGTATGTATATGTGTATATGTATGTATATGTGTATATGTGTATATGTATGTATATGTGTATATGTATGTGTATATGTGTATATGTATGTATATGTGTGTATATATGTGTGTGTATATATATATATATATATATATATATATATATATATGCAGGGCCAGATTAACACTTTGTTGTACCCTGGGCAACAATATTCAAGGGCCCCATCATCACGACCTCATATTTTTTTAGTGACAGATGCTATTTACACTAAGTGCAAATAGCAATAGATGCTGTTTACACCAAGTGAAAATAGCAGTATTTTTTAACGATATGCTATTTACACTAAGTGCAAATAGCTATAGATTCTATTTAAACTGTTAAAATAGCAATATTTTCTGCTATTTATACTTCTTATTGCAAATAGTGGCAATTATCTGCACCTCAGTATTGTAGTACATTATAAAACAGTACGCAATAATAACGTAATGAGTGTAAATTATAATTTTAATTCAAATTTATTAAATGGATGCCACCTTATTGGGACAATAAAGCCCTCCCTACACCTACCCGATACTTTATTTTCAACTTTTTGATTATTTACTTAATTTTTATTGAAAATAAATGCCTTTCTGATGCGATATGAGATTTGAAAAGGGAGAAAAAAAATGTTTGGCAAAAGGTGGGCTCGAACTCGGGTCGCTCGCGTCAAAAAGCATGCGCCTTACTATCTACACCACTGAAACTGACGTTAAATTCGCTTCTTTTTTTAATGTTGACTAACCCAATCCCACGTTAGTGGGCGGAGTTAATGTAAATAGACACTCCGAAAAAGGCATAGATAAGAAACCACTTTCAAACCATCGTTTATTTAACAACACTTATTCCCAATAGAAATGTATGGAATTGATAGAGCTATCACAGAAGACAAGGCAATCAAGTTTTTAGTTATTATCCGGGCTGTAAACGTTATCCTCGTCGTTGACGGAAGCTGACTTAACAGAACTGTCGGCAACATTAACAGGAGTGAAGAAATTACCTATTTTAGGTATATACTTTCAATTTTCTGCGTTTTTGATGTCCTTTTCCTTTTTTTAATTTTCGCTTCGCGCTCCCACTTAGCGTCTCCATTGTGTCTGATTTTTTTTTTCTGTTGTAGCACCGCTTGACGTCACGTAACGCGCTCGGCGTAACCTTTGACCCACCTCATGCGGACTGACCAATGAGGAGAGGGTCTTTCACTCGAGGCCCTCTCTTCATTGGTCAGTCCGCATGAGACTGCCTCTCAACCGCTCTCAACTCAAGTTTAAAGCCATAGGCAGCGCAGCATATCTCTGTGCAGCGCAAAAGCCCGGGTGGACAGTTTGTTAAATATAAAGCGGGAGATTACAGATACAGTATTTTGCTCGTGCCCTTGCTGTCCTGGGCCCTTTAGATGTCGTGGGCCCCTGGGCAATTGCCCAGTTGCCCGTATGGTTAATCCGGGCTTGTATATATGTGTATATATGTATATGTGTGTGTGTGTGTGTGTGTGTGTATCTATGAATATGTGGTTCTATGGAGTTATTATATACGTGTGCGTGTGTGTGTGTGTGTGTGTATGTATGTATATACATAGATCTCAAAAAAAATTAATATCGCGAAAGTTTTTTTTTTTTTTTTTTCAAAAAGGGAAACTTTCATATTCTAGATTCATTACATGTAAAGTAAAATATTTCAATTGTTTTTTGTTTTAAGTTTGATAATTAGAGCTTACAGCTCATGAAGTCAAAAATGCTCCATAAAGTGCTCCAAAATCTCCTGGTAGCTACATTGACTTGATCAATCACGATGGACCAACACCACCAGACGTCACAGCACCCCAAATCATCACAGACTGTGGGAACTTCACGCAGTCTCCAGTCTTCCTCTGGACTCCAGACCTTAATTTCCAAATGAAATGCAAAATTTACTTTTATCTGAAAAGAGGACTTTGGACCACTGAACAACAGTCCAGTTCTTTTTCTCCTTAGCCCAGGTAAGATGCTTCTGACGTTGTTTCTGTTTCAGAAGTGGCTTGGTAGCCCTTTTCCTATAGACGTCTGAGCGTGGTGACTCTTGATGCACTGACTCCAGCTTCAGTCCACTCCTTGTGAAGCTCTCCCAAGTGTTTGAATTGGCTTTGCTTGACAGTATTCTCAAGCTTGCGGTGATCCCTGTTGCTTCTGCACCTTTTCCTACCCAATTTCTTCCTTCCAGTCAACTTTGCAATTAATATGCTTTGATACAGCACTTTGTAAACAGCCACCCCTCAGTAATAACCTTCTGTGACTTACCCTCTTTGTGGAGGGTGCCAATGATTGTCTTCTGGATCATTGCCAAGTCAGCAGTCTTCCCCATTATTGTGGTTTCAAAGAACAAGAGATACCCAGATTTTATACTGTAGGGATCGTCATTTAATGAAACTCTAATTTGTATATATGTGTGTGTATATGTATATATTAGGGGTGTAACGGTACACGTATGCATACCGAACCGTTTCGGTACGGGTCTTTCGGTTCGGTATGCATGTGTACCAAACGAATACAGTTTTGTTTTTTTTTCAGGAAATTTAAATAATAAATGGGTTTTTGACAGTTTTTGATGTGGTTAGGGCTGTCGCGGTGAAGGAATTTCCCTTGCGGTAATTTTGAGTGGTTCAATAGCGCGGTATGCGGTATTACCACATATACATATATATATATATAAATAAAATCTGTGTGTGTATGTTACGATGTAATGAGGTCATATTCAGAAACCAATGAAACCGAAACTAAATCGCTTTGAAACAGAAAGTGAAGTAAATAGAAGAGAATGACAAAATAACGGTCTACATAACAAAACAAAAACATGATAATACAATCGCTACTCTATTGTTAGCCTATATACAGTTAGTTCTAATTCTCGAATCTGGCTGACAAGATACTTTTTCTGTTGATATTTGCGTGTGGGCTGTGAGTCAGTTCAGTTTCATTGTTTCGCCACAAGGTAGCATCAAGAGACCGTCTTTGAGTGAGTCTTTAAACCGTTCATTCAACTACACGTTCAAAAATGCCGATTCATTCAAAGAGAGATGGAATGAAACACGCTGTGGCAATCATTTTAACTTTTAGCGCCACTTTTAAAGGCTCAGCTGACCAGCAATGCATCGATGCTAAGACAGATTTAGCTTTCCTTGGACATGACAACCTGTTTTCACAAATATACATGACTCAGCCTGAAGGACAGACACAGGTAATCGCACGCGATCAGTCGATCTCTCTCTCATTCGCTGTCCGTTTAGGCTTGTTAAGTGTAAATTTACTGAGCCTCTGTACAAATCAGCATGGTACACATTGTTATTACTAATATTCAGTACACATGCACGAAGTGTAAAACAAGAAGGGTGTAACCTTAAGAAAAAGACGGCTCAAAGACGGAAATATCGCGGTTGCTGCGGTTGTTGCCTTCATCTGCGGTTGTGTTCGTCAATAGCGCGGTATTGCGATAATCGCGACAGCCCTAGATGTGGTATGACAGATCACTGTATAAACGACTCGGAGAGCAGCTTCTGGGATGGTTCAGAAGCGTGCTGGTATAAACCCAACACAAGCATTGATTGAAGCGGCTGCGATCAGCTCCGGTTCTCATGTCTGAGCCGTGAAGCGCTGCAGACTTGTGCATAGTGGAGCGCGAGTGAACGTGATCATTCCTTCATCTGTACTACTAGTTTCAACGTGAATACACATGACTGAACATCTCATGCCTCATGTAATTGCTCAATCAGTGTCATTTACCTCAGCAAGTCATCAGTGTGCACAGCTGGTTAGTTCACTAGAGAAATTAAGTCTAAAGAGGAGCATTTCACGAAATATTACACCATATACTCATATTTTATATATACTGTGTGTATATATACTGTGTGTGTGTGTGTATATATATATATATATATATGTGTGTGTATATATATATATATATATATATATATATACACACATACATACACATACACACACACAGTTGAAGTCAAAACTTTACATACACCTTTCAGAATCTGCAAAATGTTAATTATTTTACCAAAATAAGAGGGATCATACAAAATGCATGTTATTGTTTATTTAGCACTGACCTGAATAAGATTTCACATAAAAGATGTGAAAGGCTTTATGTAATATTTCACATAAAGCCATTCATTAAGAGCTGGGGCGTGAAAACGTTTGAACAGAATGAATGAGTACATTTGTCTTGTTTTGCCTAAATATCATATTTTTTCATTTAGTACTGCCCTTCAGAAGCTACAGAAGATACTTACATATTTTCCAGAAGACAAATTAAGTTAAATTTACCTTGATCTTCAAATTCAAAAAGTTTTCACGCTCTTTCTGGCTCTTAATGCATGGCTTTTCCTTCTGGAGCATCAGTGAGCGTTTGAACCTTCTGTAACAGTTGCATATGAGTCCCTCAGTTGTCCTCAGTGTGGAAAGATGAATCTCAAAATCATACAGTCATTTTTGGAAAGGGTTCAAATACACAAAAATGCTGGAAAACCAAATAATTTGTGGAACCTTTGTGGGATTTTTCTGAAGAACAGCAGGCAGTTTAACTTTTCAGGACAAACAAGGGACTCATGAACAACTATCACTAAACAAAATAAACACCGCTTTGGATCGTTCAGGTAACAACACAGTATTAAGAATCAAGTGTATATAAACTTTTGAAAGGGGTCATTTTTATAAATTAAACTTATTTTCTCTTGTGGACTATATGTAAACTTTTATGTGAAATATCTTATTCAGGTCAGTACTAAATAAACAATAACATGCATTTTGTATGATCCCTCTTATTTTGGTAAAATAATTAACATTTTGCAGATTCTGAAAGGTGTATGTAAAGTTTTGACTTCAACTATATATATATATATATATATATATATATATATATATATATATATATATATATATATATATATATATATATATATTTATTATACATACACACACATGCATACATATATTCAGATTTAACAGTCTCGTTAATTATTAGGCATTCGTATGCACTAGGCCTATGGCATAAAAGACAGTAACTGACCGAAAAAAAAAAAGTCTGCATCAAATATACAGTAAAACTAGTAATATTGTGAAATATTTTAACAATTTCAAATAACTTTTCTATTTTAATATATTTTTAAATATAAATTATTCCTGCAATGGGGAAAGTTGCAACAACAGTCAACGTGGCACTTCATTCTAACAGCAAAATAAGATAAAAGAATATGAAGTGAAGTGAAGTGACATACTGCCAAGTATGGTGACCCATACTCGGAATTCGTGCTCTGCATTTAACCCATCCAACGTGCACACACACAGCAGTGAACACACACACACACACTGTGAACACACATCCGGAGCAGTGGTGTTCAGACCATTTCAACAGAGCCAATCTCTGAGAGCAACCTTATGCTCAGAGACTTTCTCCCCTCCAAACTATGGGCAAAGTGTGTCATTCCATCCACTCTGCCAAATTTGGAATCACAATAGAGATTTCACCCACTGTACATGACAATGGTGCAATTGCAGTCTGATTATGTGGACGAGATTCCTTTAAAAGGCAAATTACAAGCAATCCCATCTGATGAGAGGGCCACCAGGCGTGTAGTTCCACATGTGTGTGTCCCTCTCCACACCCACCCAGAAGGGCTGAAAACAAGCATGACCATTCAAACAAACCCACACTACATCTTTATGGCTCGCAGCATCTAATTCATTTTAAAGACAAGAGGGAACATGGGGCTCAATTACACAGCTGATATCATGAATGGCAGCCTCCCTCAGGGCTCCACTGCATCTGTACAAGAGCTGCTGTGCCAATAAAATAAGTGGATGTAGGTAAGAAAAGAGCCTGGAAGTATGACAAATAAATTCAAATTTTTTTTATTATAAAATGTAATGTTATTACTAAATTAAAAAAAGGAAAGAAAATGCATTTTTGTTTTTCCTGTATCTTTATATCTGTCATCTCACATAAAAAAATAGCATTTATTATTCTGTTAATTTTTTTGGTAACACTTCACAATAAGGTTAATTAGTTAACATTAGTTAACTACATTAGTTAACATGAACTAAGAATGAACAATACTTCTATAGCACTTATTAATCTTAGTTAATGTTAATTTCAGCATTTACTAATGCATTATTAATATCACAAGTTGTGTTTGTTAACATTAGTTAATGCACTGTGAACTAACATGAACAATGAACAACTGTATTTTTATTAACTAACATTAACAAAGATTAATAAAGAGTGTAATAATGTAGTTCATTGTTCGTTCATGTTAATTAATACATTAACTAATGTTAACAAATGACACCTTATTGTAAAGTGCTACCATTTTTATTATATATATATATATATATATATATAATTAGACTTGCGAATAAATCCAATATTACAGTGCATTATTTTTACACATTTTTCTATCAAAAACAACAGCGTTATGATTCTGTACAAGGATGTGATAGAAATAAGGGCCTTTGGATCTTATTTCACCCTTTATGGAGTTTAAGATCCAAAAGAATTTCAAACAAAACCTCTTCATATCCTAAATGTATCTCAGTCAATAAATTGCCTACCCTTGTGACATCTGAAGAATGAATATGGAGTTTTATTTATTGAACTTTTTCTCCCATTCTGGCCTCCTTTGTTTTCTCACCTCTGATCCTTGAGCTCCCATGAAGAAAAAAAAGATGAATTATCTTTGCCATCGATCCTCAACAAGACAAATAAAATGAAGAAGCACTTTAATGAAAGACTACTATCTGGCGAAGTGACCCAGTGGCCATTAACCCTGCTGCTACGGAGTACAGGGAAGATCGGTAGGGTCTATGGTCAAATCAACTCTGCAAAGCAAATTAGTGAACACCATAAAGTATTAGAGTGCTTGTGCTAGGAGCCCCAGTTTGACCTTTGCTTAGGGACTGCGTTACATTTGACCTGCTGAGGAAATCTATCAAAACATTTCAATTAAAGGCTGGCAGGCACACGAGGCAGGTGGCCATCCTGCAGTATTTGACCTTGCATCCAAGACTAGTTTATATTTGTGCTTTCTAGCAGATCCAACACTGACCGCACTGCCCTTTACATAGTAAAGATAAGTTAGAGCAGGTTTTAATCAGACTTGGAGGCTTTGAAATATATCCAATATTTCAGTCATAGTTTCTTTTTAGCCTTCTTCTCCAGCATCTCAAAATGCAATACGGCAGATGAAAACTAATCTTTAAAAATGTATGCTCTCACTACGAGTGCTTCTCGAAAGGACCTTTAGTGTTGTGTTCGCTGTAGATATCCATCTTGAATCATGCAGGTCATAACTGGGCAGAGGGCCAGCTTCTTATCAGCCTGGTCATTCGAGGTGTTGAGATGTGTCCAAACAAATGAGTGTCCAATTTCCCCCTTTGTCAGGCTGACCTGAGGGGTAACGGAGACTCTCTCAAAGGGCTTGTTTGTAGAGGCTGTCTATCATAGCCCAAAGTCTCCACTTGTTTCCCTTAAATAGACTCCATCCTTCTCAGTCATCAAGGGGGACTGCGGGAGGTGTTCTCATAGCCTACTGGCATGTCCTGTGTGAGGATGCACAGTCTGTAGGTCTCTCCTGTCCCCCGATTGTTGCCTTTATCAGGTGGGCAGTTAAACAGTGACCACGAGATGACAGACACATCCTTTCAGAGGCAGAAGAAAGAGAGATAAAGAGTTTACCGTGCTATCTATAGGTACAGGCCATTCTTACTGTGGCTCCATGAATTCTCCAGTAAAACAATAGAGAGGATGCTGCAAATGAGTCTGCATCACACCTCAAACTACCAGTGCACTTTCCTGGTTCTTGTTTGGTTGATTCTTTAGAATTTTTTCTTCCTTCTAACCTTTTTTTTTTTTTTTTGCCAAACGTGTACCTTTTTAGCAATATTATCTCATAAGCATAAAGCTCTGATGTGCTCTCTTTTCATTCGCAAAAAGAACCTAATTTAAATTCATAATAATACTTTAATAATTGTATTAGTGTGTGCATTCATATTTATTTTGATTATAAAATTAGGAAATATAGTTAACATCATATGTGAGCCTTTATTTACAGAAGTTGCCTAATAAAAATGGTTTTATTATATATGGAGGTTTCCATCATGGGGACTGACATATTGAGACCACATAGCCAGCATAAGAATTGCTTTCTATTGTTTTTGTTATTGGATAATTACTCTTGGAAAAAATAATCATGCCTAATAATCATGTCTAACAATGGTATTAATAAACCAAAACCTTTTCCATGACGACTGTCGAAAAAGTCGACAAGACAACTCATTAGCTAGCACAACATTGTTATCATTTTAATATCAGGGAGTCAAGAATTAGCCCATTAGCGTCATTGCCTTGGCCTCTGTTTGTAGATGATGGTGGTGGTGGCGCAGTGGATAAGACACATGCCTTTGGTGTGAGAGACCCGGGTTCGAATCCACTGTGAGACACCAATGTGTCCCTGAGCAAGACACTTAACCCCTAGTTGCTCCAGAGGCGTGCGACCTCTGACATATATAGCAATTGTAAGTCGCTTTGGATAAAAGCGTCAGATAAATAAATAAATGTAAATGTAAATGTAGATGATGTGACTACGCTGTTAGCATTGGTGCAAGCATCTTTCTCCATTGATAGCCATTCGAAATTAGCCATTTATTCTAATTATTTTTCAAGCAAAATATCATTATTGTAGGTGTTTTACAAGTGACAAGTATTTTTTTTCCCTGTCTGCTTCATTAGTTACGTGACAATTGATTCCTGAAAAGATGGCAGTCTGTAGTTTTCATATGAGCTAGTCCAGTGACTGCCATTGAGATGAATAGGAATGCTAACAAATAGCTCTGTCCAAGTGTTATAGACCTCTTTACAGTAGCACAACTCTATCAGTATCAAAGTCACTGTTTTTACAGTCTTAAAGAGACTTTAGTATGCTGATTTAAAAGACATTTTATTTGTTACATTTATTTTTGGTGTCATTTTATTTATATCTCCCAAAAGCCATTTTTAATCTGGATAACTTCTTACTCAAGCAAGGACTACACTGGTAATCTTGTGCTTAAAATTATCCCTTTCTTTAGTGGCAGAGATTTTACTTTTCTGAAAGCAGGCTTTTGTTGTTTACTCTGTTTAACAAGTGGGTCCCACCTGCCAAACAGCCTGTGAATCACAAAGAGGAATGCAGACTGACAAAAGACATATTACCTTCCATTGTAAGTCTACTGAGTGCTTATTTATTTAGTTTAGTGCCTTCGCTTGGTTACTTTCTTACTGTTTCACAGAGCTGCACACACATTCAGGGATTTTTCTAATCATGTTGCTTTTCAGATTAAGGATGTATGCTGTTCAGTAATAGGGACTGAAGAACCCTATCACAAAGTAAAGCTAGATTGTTGAACAATGCTCAACGTTACTCTTTACGTGAGACGGTGCCTGTTCAGCAAATCTACCAGTGAATTCTTTTATTTCCTTTAAAACTGCAGTGGCTGCTTGGACATTTGTAGATGTTGTTTTTATTGTGTCTATGCTTATTTACCGTGGTGAAAAAGTAATTCCTTCTTAATTCAAGACAAATAGCTGGTCAGTCAGCTGGTCTGCAAGCCTGAGGAGATCAAAATTGCCCAAAACATTCCCAAATACACGCGCACAAAATCATTTCACTTGTTTTGATTTTACCATTTACTGATTCCTTAATATTTACTAACTAAATATTGTATTAGTATTAGCCATGGTATTAAGTGGCATATGAACTTGTATCATTATAAAGTTTTGATGTCAATGTTACACATTTTCTAGTCCCTTTTAAAAGTTGACTCACGAATGCATGATTATAAGGTTAGATGCATTTTATTATTTGCATTCAAAAAAATTCTCATTTCAGGACAGATCTGCAACCCTGATATACAGCTGATATAAATACATGAATACGCCTCAACTTTATCCACTATATGATTCATGCTAGCCCATCGTGTGCTGTTGCTTGCTTCCTTTCTCAGAAGTGTCATTGTTAGTTCACCTAATGATGCTGTGGACCCGTCCTTAGTCTGAACCCACAGCTCATGACCTGAAAACAACATGTTTATACAAATGTTCTTTAGTAAAAAAAAACTATAGTAAAATGTGAACACGAATCAGGCCACAAACGAGGTCCTGAGACGAAGAAAGACGCTTGGGCTTTTTTGTACAGACACCCTCTCAGATGTGTCTTTGCCAGTGTATCCACCAAATCAAGGTGCTTTCTGCCTCCTCCCAACATGAAAGGAGAAAGCCTCCATCTGCCGGGTCATATTGAAAAGACGAATAGCGTCGTGTTCCTCAGAAGCAACAATGGCCTAGTCTGCAGAGGGGTATTCCTTGATGATTATCCCGGGTCAGACCTGGAGCCAGCTGTGAAAACGCACTCTTTTAGCACTGCTTCTATGATTAGAGGGGAAGGCTGTAGGCTACGTCCTCCGTGACCCACAACTTTTTCCGATCTCACCGCATAGGGGGGTTTGGCCTTGTGTCTGTGGCCCACGACTGACTCGTACGGCCTTCCTCCGAGCTCGGCAGATTGAATCGGTCAGGCCGCGCTAAACAATGATAAAGAGAGCTGAACCCCAGCAGGTTGTGTCATTTCTTTCCTCTGTTCATTCAATCTACATTTAATCAATACGAGTAAATTTTGCATTTTTTAAAAGTACAGATCAAGAAGCCAGACCTGGCAGGTTTTTGAATCCGAGCAGCCCAACAACAGGATGCATTGCTTTGTAGAGGCCCACCTGTGACCTCTCCATGGATGGCGAGCGGGCTTTGAGTCACGAGTTGAAATCCTCCTTTAGTTTGAGATGTTTATACCAGAAAAGACACATTCACGAGTGGTTTAACTGCCTTTGGCATGGCTTGAGGTGTTTTGCCGCTAAGTCGGCCTTTCAATTTTGGGATGTATCTGTGGCATAAAAAAAAAAAAAGTCAACCGGTTCTATTTATCAATGGCAAATACACTCAGGTGTGCATGCCGTGGGGTTACGTGATCTCAGACCCCTGTGAATAAAACATAGGCTATCAGTAATATTGTGAGTAGGCAGCAATGACTTATGCAAGTTCAAGGACTTTATCGATCCGTGAGCTGGGCTTAATCAAAGTCGGTCTTCCCCACCACTCATTGTGATTAAATAAGTCAGACGCTCTGACAAAAAGTCTTTGACCCTTTCATTGCTTTTCAATCATGCCTGCTGCTCTCAGCATTTCTGAAGGCTTTTGTTCACAGGGCAAAAAAAAAGTACAGGACAGTCCAAAAAAATCCAAATAGGATTTACAAACTGCAAAATGTGAACATTTTCAATTCCCTGGTTATACACAAACCAACAGACTTGATCGGCAAACGTGCTTGTAAGGAATGTAAACAGTTATCTGTGAAGGATGAAAGATTGTAAAGATAGACACAATGTTGTTCAAATCAGATCAGTTAGACTTGTTTCATGGCTGTTGTGTTGGTTCTGATTGACAGCTTTGAAATATCTGCTGGGCGGGAAGCTTCCTGAGAGATTTCAAAATATCTGATAAAAGACAAACACACACACACACACACACACACACACACAGACAGACAGCACCTGACCCTCTCATAACAACTTACAGCTCACCAGCTGATAGTATCTCTCTTTATCAATGAAACTGTAACCTTACCACAATCAGACAAAGCAGCGGTTGTGTCTCTCACTTGTCTTTGTCATGGTCAGATGTGAGGAGAGGAATAAATGCAGTTACATCTGCTTTTCATCCAGTCATACGGGATGGTGGTAGTTCATCTGATAATCAGATTTTTGAAAGGGTTTCAAAGTGTCACAGAATAATCAGATTAGCAGCCAAACAGGTAGAGAATGTGGGTTTTTACACAACATAACCTCATCATCAACTTCTTTTGAAAGTTATATAAGCCGTATTTCTCAACTCATGAGGAGCGGTTTTAGGAGTGGCACTTTGAATGTCCTGCAATACTGCAGATTCTTTTGTTGTATAAAACAAACACATGGTTGATGAGAGAGGGAAAAGAAACATTTGTACCAAATGTATCTTTTAAAAATGAAATGGGTTATTGGTTATGACTGACCTTAAAATAAGTGTAAACAGGAAAATCGTGTTCTGTTGTCTTGTAAGGGAAGCTAGCCATCAGATAATATTTACACAGACTACACAATGATTAAACATGGAAATCCTTTCACACCATTGAGCCTCTCGCTATTGTAAAGAGAATAGGAATGCATCAGTTTGGAAAAACAAAACCTATTGTTACCCTTCAAAGCAAAAACAAACCGAAGCATGTGATAAGGGGACAGGTTTCACATATTACACCTACTTTATCACCAGCATTCAAAACACTGTTTGTGATTTCAGAAAATTCACGTTTCATTGTAATAATTAGGTTAATTCATATCAGTTCAAGTTAATCCATTGTCTGTCAGTAATAATATACTTGCTATATGATCGAAAATAATGGCATGCATTTATTTCCACATTATGTGTTGATGTATCCTTGCTCTTTTTATTTTAATGTTATTTTTTATTTTTTTAAATGGTGCATTTTTCTCAATTTGTTCAGCCCTATTATTACGAGTTCCTGGTAAAGTTTTTTTTTTTTTTTTTATAAAGAGTTGACTGGAATACTGGAGAATAAATCCACCTTTTTGTCAGCCAAGATGTGCTTGTACTTGTAGGTTACTTGTTCCATAACTGCTTTTTGTTTAACCAAAAAAATGGCATGACACACCAAAACCCCCCAAAAAATATTATTAGGCAATGTGTGACACAAGGACAGAGGAAAAATGTGTGTGAATGAGAGAGAGAGAGCGTGTTATCCGGAGATAATATACTCCGAGCCATGAGATACACTGTTTATTTTCTTTGTTTCTTTTTTGAGGGCACTTAACAGGGATATATGAACTACCCGGCTTACGCCACTAAAGCGGTTTTAATCCCCGCTGTTCTAGCTTTTCACATGAACAACCATTCATTCTGCAAATTACACCTATAGCAGGACATACCATGTAAGATAAGAATAGCGAAGCAACATACTTTCATTATTGATTCACCACCATATTCTAAAGTTTCTTTTAGGTAACTAAGTAGAGTCCAAGTGAGTAAATGATCTTGAGGCGATATCATTACGCACTTAAAAGGTCCTTTTTTCAGCTCTGTGTATCATTTCTGAGAAGTCTGATTCAGCCAAATGACAATGAGGCATTTGTAATCTCAAAACTATTGACAAAATATAGCTTTAGATTTCTCTGAAAGGTTTTACAATGTGAATAAAGTATTAAAGTACATTCACGTTATCTGGCAGACGATTCAAAAGGGATTGAAAGCAGTGCATTTAACACATATAATTAAATGGTGCAAGGTTTACTGGCAGCCTTATACTTAAAGTTTGTAATCTGTGCACAGAAATGTTCCTGCTTGTAAAATATACAAATGTATTTTTTGTTTTATTGAAGTTGCTCAGTTGTATCTTGGGGTTCTTGGTTATATGTGGGGGCAATTCACTTCAATTCATCAGCGGAGTAGAGCAGAAGCACACTCATCATTCAGAACATTTCAAAGCCATTGTTTCTTTCAATGACATCATCAAATTCAAATTTAGAATTTATTGTAACTTATTTGTTTGGCATTATATTCTGTTAGTGATAATATATTTAATGATAATTTTAACATTTTTAATTGATTGCAATTTGTTATTTGCATGAAATCGTATCCTGTTAGGGATAATATATTTAATAATTATTTTTTATTCTTTGACACATTGTTAGTGATTAATATATTTAAAAATAATTGTAACATTTATTTGTCTGACATGCTGTAAGTGATATTTTTAATTTATTAATATTTATGTTTAAATGTGTTCATAACATTATATTCTGCCGCTGATAATATATTACAAAATGATTAATAAAATATTTTTAAGGCAAGGCAAATTTTAATTTAGAATATTTCATTCGTCCTTGTATTTGTTGCTGTGTCATTTTGCATGCTCAAAATCTAGCGTACCGCACTTTTACACATTTGCAGTGTAATGAAATAGTGGAGTGCATCTGTGTATTTATGTCTGATTCATTTTCACTGAGCTCAGTGCAGTGCTATGGAATATCCTCATGCAATTCGACCAACAAAGTTGTAGCCTCTTACATTATTCATTTTCATCAGCCATCTTTTTGCCCCCAAAACACAAACTCTCAATTAAGAGAAACGAGAAGCTCTGCATGGGCATGGCGAACGAGGAGTAGCTCAGATTTCTCCACTCTTTTCTCTCCTGTCACAAGGTTAGCAGTGCACAAACACTGTTTCCCCTTAGTCCAGCACTTACACAGAAACTCTATCTCAAGCCGATGTGCGAACACTTTAATGCTACCAGACCTGAAGTGCTGGAAGCGCTATGTCCTTTTTTTCACATAGGTTTTAGCACAGAGATTTTTTTTTTTCTCTCCCTCTTTCTAAGAGCAAGACAGAACATGTTAGACTAAAACCAGTGACCTTCACATTCGGCAAATATTTCAGACTGCCGCTAGTGGCTCTTCCTTTCTTTTGTAGTGTTTGTAATGTGCTCCAGGAACAGGTGCCTGCCGACTCAATGGCCTCTAGTTGGTTTTGTCTCTGATGAAAGCGTGTATTAAGAGACATGCGTCCATCAATAAACAGCAAGAGAAAGAGAATTTTCTTTGAGGCCTCTATACGAATCTGGCATTTTCCACTTCTATTTCTCTATATCAGTTAATGAATGCGGTTCCTTCATTTAATGTTATGTTTCTAATACTTTCCTAAATATTCAGATAAAAGATAACATTGTATTAGCACTACATCTGAAGCCTATTTAAATGGCCCGCATGCCTGAAGGTGAAACGCGTGCATTGTTCTCCCCATGGAAAGAGCACCTGCTATTTTCTGCACTCGCGGGCTTCTTTTTGACAGCTACCAGCACTGGGACCAGAAACTGAATTATTAACATCAAAAATCCCAAAGAGAGTACAATGAGCCCTATCCAGGTTGAATACGCAGGTAGGACTCAGGAGAGACGAGAAAGGGGGGCTCTTCAGTTTCCATTTTCCTCTTCTCGTGTCATATTTTTGTGGCCTTGAAGTCTCTATAGAGTGGGTCTCCTGCTCTCCTGGTTTTGTTTATGGATCATTGGTTGTTTACTATAAAGCCAGCAGCGGCCCGGAGAGATGTGGGAGATGTTTTATCTCTTGTCAGGGCTTGCTTCAATTAAATTAATGGATCCATTCAGCTCGCTCTTTCCTCCTTTCAGGCACAGCCAGAGAATACATTAAAAGATCTTATGCCTCAAGATGGTGCATCATGGTATTAGCTGGGCCAGCCATTTTCTTCCCAGCCTGCTTGCATTTTCTGTCCCAAATAATTAATGAGAATTCTATCTTAATGTTCGGTTATATTAGTCACGGTGCTACATTAACTAAATAAAATGCCTTTAATTCAATTGTTTATGTATGTATTCATTTAGCAGGATATTGCAGCTCTTTATAGGATTTTTTTTAATCTAATTAACAAAAATGTGTGCTCGAAACCTCACCTTTGTGAGAGTCTGTCCATAAAGAGTCTGTGGTGTGTTTTCTGCATCAAATTATTTTTTCCAAGCATCCACTTTCAGCAAATTGCCACTGATGTGCATGCTTTTGTTTTGTTTGTTATATTTCCATACATTAAAATCAAAAACACAAAAGCTTATGTTGATGTATATTAATTTGAGAATTTCTGTCTGTCCCCAGTAACTTTAGTGAAAGCAAAGGTGAGGCAGAAGTGAAAACTTAAAATATTTCAAGTAAGTCTCTACAAAAAGCCACTCTGTATGGGGAGGGGAAAAAATGCCTGAATCAGAAATCTTTACTTGTTTCTCTCTTTTAAAAATGTACTCCACTTTTTCATACTGTGTGATTCATATTGTGCTTTTAAGGGCAAAGGAGATGTTTTCAAGGGAAATCGTAGGATAAGCTGTGAAAAACACAGTTAAGAGTGTGAGGTAAACCAAACCAGGATGACCAGCTAAAATTACTAATTGGTTTACTGATCAGTTGTACTTTGTTCGATTGATTTGCAATTAATTCTGGTTTGTGGTTCACAGAAGACAGAGCTTGGCGCCAACCTTGGAGGCGACTGATACTCTATACTCACTAGGAGAATGGAGGAGGTGAATATCAATACATTGTTGTGAATCTGGGCTCAGATTTGCGCTAAGAGTGTCTTCCTCTTTCCTTGAGGGCGGCAGGCACAGTCCGCGGAGAGAGTAGATTCTGTTCGTCATGAAAATATACACTTTGATATGATGAAAGTCATACAGACTTTGTTTGTCCTACTGAGCCGTGCTATTAATGTACATGTGCATATAGCTGCCTGATTCCAATAACCTTGAAATGACACACAAACCTTCTTCAAAGAGCTTACGTGTAGACAGATTTTTAAAGTGTATTTTTAAGTCAATCATTCTAAATCACCAGTCCTTATGTGACCCTAACCTATGTATTAGAAAAAATCTGTTTCACTCAAACACAGATTGACAGACTATATCTACATACATTTTTTTATATATAAATAAACTACCATTCAAACATTTGTGGTTAGTAAGATTTTTGTAAAGAAATTAACTTTCATCAAAAGTGATGTTTAGTGAAGTTTGTTAAAGATTTGAATTTCAAATAAATGCTGTTCTTTGAAACTTTATATTTATGAAAGTATCCTGAAAAAAAATGTATCGCAGTTTTCTCAAAAATATTAAGCACAACTGCTTTCAACATTGATTTATAACAAGAAATGTTTTGAGCAGCAAATCATCACATTTGAATTTCTGAAGGATCATGGGACACTGAAGACTGGAGTAATGGTGCTGAAAATTCAGCTGTCTCATCACTAAATGACATTTTAAAATCTATTAAAATAGAGAAGTTATTTTAAATTGTAGTAATATTTCACAGTATTACTTGTGTTACTGTATTTTTGATCAATTAAACGCAGCCTTGGTGACCATAAGAGACTTCTTTCAAAATCATGAAAAATATTGCTTACTCCAAAGTTTGTAATTAATTGGTTTGAGTAGGGAAAACTTAAATTAACAAATTAGTGCAATCAAATGATCTTTTATGGGTATTTAAAACTTTCTTTTCCTTTTGAGTTCATAAAACACATTGTTTTGAATTTAGTCCAAAATTTAGTTAAATTTAACTGAATATGGGCTGGGATTTCTAGTTTACAGCACGTTTAGCATGGCACTTCAGAGTAATTTTTTTATTTTTTAGAGATAAACAGCAAGGGAACCATCACATTCAAGGCACATGAAGTTGTTAGTTTTGTTTTCTTTGCACACAAAACATTCTCGTAGCTTCATAAAATTAAGGTTGAATCACTGATGTCAGATGGACTATTTTAATGATGTTCTTACTACCTTTTTTGGCCTTGATCATGGTAGTTCCGTTGATGCAGAGTCAGAAAGCTCTCGGATTTCATTAAAAATATCTTCATTTGTGTTCCAAAAATGAATGAAAGTTTTACAGGTTTGGAACGACATGAGGGTGAGTAATTAATGACAGAATTTTCATTTTTGGGTGAACTATCCCTTTTAAGTTTTCACTATTAAAAGTATTTAAAGGGATAGTTCACCCAAAAATGAAAATTCTGTCATCATTTACTCACCCTCAAGTTGTTCCAAACCTGTATGAATTTCTTTGTTCTGCCGAACACAAAAGAAGATATTTTGAAGAAAGCTCGTAACCAGGCTGTTTTGGGGCACCATTGACTTCCATAGTAGGATAAAAAATACTATGGACATCAATGGTGCCCCAGAACTGCCGTTACCCACATTTTTCAGAATATCTTCCTTTGTGTTCAGCAGCACAAAGACATTCATACAGGTTTGGAACTACTTGAGGGTGAGTAAATGATGACAGAATTTTCATTTTTGGGTGAACTATTCCTTTAAATTGAGATTACATGATCATTTTGAGAAAAAAGAAAGTTATAAAAATTAAATAAATATATATATATATATATATATATATATATATATATATATATATATATATATATATATATATATATATATATATACACACACACATACAGTCTTCAACACGCAGGGAAAAAATAAATAAATAAAATCCGGTCGATCGGTGCACCATTTATTTGTCTCACTCAAATAAAGGCAGATTTCCTCCACTCAGTCTGCGGAGGAAACTGAGATAAGAGAGGAGGGGTCTGACCACAGACGCCTTCACAGTCGAGACTGTTAGCTTTTTAGCGCTGGCTGTGCAGTGATCTGGTTACAGCGTCATGAATGTGAGTCCTTAGCCGGCACATTAGAGCCATGCAAGCAGCCTCCCCAGAGAGGAAGGGGCAGGTTTACTGACTCCAGCTCAGAAAGAAGGCACTATCTGTCTCGCTGCGGCTGCCACATCTACCAGAGGCTGGGTCTGTGATCCACAATGCAGACTGTCTGAGATGGAGGAAGCTAAAACTCAGCTGACAGGGCCACGCAAACTGTGTCTGGATCCTATCAGCCTGTGGGAATAGTGGGCATCGCCAACACAAAGATATTGAGGATTGTTAATGGGAAAGGTCTTAGAGCCAGACTGCTATATCGCATTGAGGTTTTAAGCGACGAGCGATAGAGAGCCGGGGATGAGACGGAAATACACAGCTGAATATGCATTAACAGTATGATCTTTCAACCATATGTGGGCAGACCAGACATGGCTCAGACTTAACATGTTCACCTATATTTATGAGAGTTTTGCCAAATGTAAAAAAAAAAAAAAAAAAAAAAACAGGTCACTGCATAACCTTGTAGACCCAGACATGGTTCTACAAGAGTCTTTTAATCAAAGCAAAGTAAGATGACAAAATCCATTGAGGTTTAATGTTTTGATACACCCCTGACCCATCCAGTGACCCCTGATACCCAGGTCAAACATACCAGCAGGTCTTTAAATTCACCCCTCAAATAAATCCGGAACCTGAATAAGAAACCTCATCATTCTATTGATACTAGTATTGATTATTGTAAGCCTAATTAGTAGCCACTGAGGAGTCTAATTGAAAATACACCCATTTTGTAGACAAGATGCAATATAGAGCCCTCCAATGTTGAGTGAATTACACCCTGAGCTAATGATGGATCTGTGATGCCCTAATAAACCGGGTAAAGGTACTGAGGGGTAGGATTTAAAGGTTTTCATAGCTGTGTCGGTTTAATCTCATTTTACCCATCAGTGCTTTTGTGTTTCACTGCTGTCATTTATATTATGTGGAAGATTTATAGGGAAAATGACGATGTTTTTTTACACACAAATGTTTAATGCATAATTTGCAATAATATGGAAGGATTTATACATTGTGGAAGATATTTAGGAAAATAACTTTCTTTTTACACGTTAAATGCATAATTTGCAATAAAATGGAGGTATAAACATACTACTAATTATTGTAATTATGTGTTACTGTAATCTGTCCATCTATCTATCTGCTAATGTAGCTTTCATAGTTTTGACAAAGGGCAAACTATAGTAATGCATTTTTATTGCAAAGCCTTTGTGCTTGATATTCAGGAATAAAACCTTTAAAACAGGATACGCCTGATATTTTCAATAACTTTAATTCTAAATTATAATATAAAGAGTATACAGTATATGTATATTAAAAAAACTGTTTTGCAATGCTCTTAAATATATTTGAGGATTATTGTGTTTGGATATAAAACAATTGCTTGATAGGATTGCATAACTATTTTCTTGTTACCATCATTGATTGTTAATGTAAAAGTATGACTTAAAAGTCAGTATTATTTTGACTGATACAAAGTCAGTTCAAAAGGTATTTTGTGTCACTATTTAAAGAGTGAAATGGATTGGTGTTATGTAACTATTCCTTAAATATTTGTCATTGTGCTGATCAGCTTGCTGCTGTATTTGAAAAAGATCCCAATAGTCTTATTAAATGAAATACAGAATGACAGAGACAGTGTGTGAAATCAACAACCAATTGATAAGTGATGCCTTAGTGGAGCAGAGATTTGTGAGCACAAATGGTGCTGCACAGTACACATAAAAAAGGCTTGTTCCTGTGTCTCTGTCTTGCGTTTCAGAAAAATGGCTCCAAGTCATGATTCTTGCAATCACATACGATCAAAGTCTGGACAGCTCTCAGCCATCCACCCTCTCCTCCATCCCCATAATTACTTTGAGTGTACTGCAGATGACCCCACATGGACAAAATTATTGCCTCCACTATTTTCCCCAAAAGCCCTGAATAGTCAACAAGAAATGTGC
The DNA here is from genome assembly GCF_936440315.1 of Barbus barbus. Classification (NCBI taxonomy): domain Eukaryota; kingdom Metazoa; phylum Chordata; class Actinopteri; order Cypriniformes; family Cyprinidae; genus Barbus; species Barbus barbus. Next base: position 25,649,946 of record NC_136733.1, read on the forward strand.
ATGAAGCAATACATTGTCTTGTGTTTTCTACCTCAAATAAAATTGTCCTGATTTTGGTCTCAAGGCCTCCATCTGAAAATTACTTCGTGGAAAAATGGCTTTATTACAAGGCACCAATCTTCATTTGATGGTGTTGTGTTGTCTTTGAAGAGAGCAGATTCATGTATACAGAAGTATGAGCAAATTACTGCACTTTTCTTTCATTTTTTTGGAACAATTTAGACAGAATTAGATTAAGAGCATGACATCTGTCCTTAGCCATGCAGACGTGGATTATGCCCTGCTGTGTCTGAACAAACACACACAAAAGAAACAAACAAAAAAAATTCACAGAGATATATTCCAATATTTTATCTAATTGCATCTTGGCCTCATGCTTTTTGACTATTTCGATAAAACAGCCACAAACACTTGAGACTGGGTGCATCTCAAAATGCACAGCTTTGTAGGCGGGTCCTTCTTTATTGAACCCTGTGAGAAAAAAGGCTTTATGGTCACAGTATTGCAGCAGTGCAGCCAAGGAGATGGTATATATATCCTTATTTGGTTTTAAAAAATACCACACATGCATTTTGGTATGTAATATTTATTTTTATCTATTAAAATATCAATTTTGACTTGTTTTTAAGTCTTGAAGAATTAGCCTTTTTTTCAAATATTCACTTTAACAAGTAACTCAACAGTTTACACACAACACAGTGAAATATCTAGCCAAGCTCCACGGCAGCACTGATTACTGTATCTGCTACAGATGATAATGAACTGTAAATGCGTATTTCTGACACAGGTTTGAAGTGACTGACTGGCACAATGCTTTCTATGCTCTTTTACAGTCTGGAAAGTGCCAGATAAGATTCACAGAGCCACTTGGTCCCACGTAGTGTATATACTTTCGGAAAAGAGCTATCGGATGCATTTTGAGCAAGTGGAATTTGCTTTTACAGAGTTGTGTTTTAGGATATTGTTGTTTTCATATAATTTGCCACATACTGTAGAATCTAGATGTCACGTTTTTTCGTCTGTATGCTGTCATTTAACATGTACTATAGATGCTGAGGATCATTGTAAAATCTCAATACTAAAATGCTCAATGTTTCTTTTAGTTTATGCACTAAAACTGAAATGTATCAGTAGTGCTAAGTCATTGCAGGCAGTTTCCTAAACTACGGATCCTTTGTGTAGGAAAGCAAATGGGCATCATTTAGAATTGATAGCATCAATATATATATAATTCTCATTCAGTTTAACTGTGGTTTCCAACAGTAATAATGTTAAGGAATTAAAAATTTGATTAAATAGGTCCATTGTTAATAAGATAATGTAAAGAGCTCTAGATTTTTAATACCACACAATACTGTGGACAGAACTATACAGAAAATTTGGGAATTTTATACGTTTAAATTTAAGGTAATGTTGTTGCTCGGATTAATTCTGAAGGATGTTCCAAATGAAAACGCATCTGCTGCATTATGCGTCCGTACTTCACTTTCTTATGATGTGGAGGAAAATATATAGAATGCAATTTGAAAACTTGCTTGCTTTCTTATTGGCTGCTACTGACAAGCACTTGATACACTTTTCATCATTTGGTTATTCATCTAGAAGGTCTGCATTCTACCCCATACATACCCTATTTTCTTCCCTTTGTCCATATTCCTTCCAACAGAACGGAAAGAGCTCATCATGAAAAGATCATGGAGTAATCTTGTTTACATACAGAGCATCACTATCTCACCTCTGAACCTCCTCTCTAGATTTTTGGTCTTTCATTGCTAACAGTAATTCTGCCAGTGAGCAAAGCTTCTTGTTTTTGTGATGTAATCATTTTTGTGTGAAAAAGAATCAGAATTAAAGCTATATTTAAAATATGTAGAGCACAAGAGTAATACTGCCACCTGCTGTATCTGCAGACGTCTGGACACCAGGACTCAACCAGATGGTGTGAGAGAGAGATATAGAGAGCATTTTTAGCCTTGCGTCGTGCTCCTCTCATAACAGTTTATTAATCAGAAAAGAATGGCTCGCCAACTTTAGACTTCCTGACCTTGCAATCTTGACAGACCTATTTCAGCAAATGTACAGCACAAAACAGGCTTTTCCTCTGAAAGTTAAAAGGATGTATAGCAGTCATATCAGACCATTGGGTCTTGGTATGCATACCAATGGACTGCAATAGGAGAAAGCAGGGATAATTGTAACGCTTTTTTCTCATTCATTCAGAAAATGTTTTGAAATGTTGACAGTACTAACTCTCCAAATGGGTTTTATCTGAAAAGGAGAGCATTTGGACATGTAACTATATACTTTTCCACGTTACCATCAGTTTTAACAGCTGCATGTTTGCTTGCAAAGAATCAAAGTGCTACGTCTATAAACATAATGGAACATCTGCACATCCAGTGATAAATCTAATACGCCCCAGACAATGACAGATTAGATTATCAAAAGCTTTGTCCAGATAAATAATGAAACCCTCAAGTGCCAGAGTAAACCCTTTCACACAATCAACTTAAAACATATGTAACACAAAGTATGGCAATGTCTCCATTAATCTCTGTCTACAAGGTCAGGTTATTTCATATTAAATATTTTTGAAAAATTAAGAGTGTTGTCTTTAAATAATTAAAGACTTATTTTAAAAATAATTCAAATTACAAAGCTCAAACTATTGGGAAAGCGTTGCTTACTCTATAAGAAACAACAGCCTGGATATAATCCCAATTTTACAGTAGCCTATATATATATATTTATATTATTTTTTAAGATTTATATCCTTAAACCGTCTTCTCAAGACCTGCTAAGTGGGATGTTGGTGGTGATATTTGGGTCAGTGCTCAAACTAGAATGTCATTCGCAAAAGACCAATGTTTGACCCCTGCATGGCCTTGTGCACTTTGCAGGATATACGATTTTAAGATCATTGGGCTGGACAAAAAGCTTTTGGAAAGGCTACACAATGTAGCACCCATTGCAGTCTTGGAAAATAATAACCTTTATCAGTACAAAATGCTTATATTTTTGATTTGCAAAAGAAGGTTCACTTTCCTGTGAGCAAAATGCTTCATGGACCATTCCTGGTTTCTATAATAATTTTATTTATCCATTGTTCCCTGAAGTTTCATATTAAGCTATCTCCTCGTATTTTCCCCTATAATTTTCTCAAAGGTCTTATTAAAAAATAATAATTTCAGCTGGTTTAACACTAGATCTTAAACAGACATGACTTGATAAAGCAACAAATAATAATGTATGATTTGAGTAGCCCCGCCTACACTCTAATCTCATTGGACTGAAGTACCACTCCTCGTGTATATTAACCATCAATCGGATAAGGAAAAGGCTTGCACATTTATCTGTTAGAAAAATATTTAGTTTGAGTGCATTTATATTTAATACAGTATCTGAACATCAAACATGTATTGCTGAAGTGTAGAACCAGTGTTTGTTTTGTGACAGTGTAGCGTCACTCATTGGTGGACTGTGGGATATTACTTTGCACAGTGATGCTGTCGACTGGCTGATTTTCTCATTTTAAAGCAGAAAAAAATGCAACACAGATGCACAACATAATGCAAAACTAGAATGGCACTCTAAGTACAAAAACATCCATATGCTCAAATAGCAGTGATCAAGCGATACACATTCTACGTAACTGAAGAGCTATTTTAAATCCTAGTGTATGTGGTCGTAACCTGCAGGTACAACGGCTTGATTAGACATCACTCCTCTTGTTTCCTCCCGCTGCGATTCTGTAGATTAGCTCTCAATCACAGCATGCGTGGTCACACTCGTATGTGGTTAGGACAAAATCTCAAATCATACATTATTATTTGTCTAATAACAGTAATCCAGTCAAAGGATTTGGGGCCGAATAAACTCGAGGAAGCGCTTAAAATGATTTTAAAATCTTAAAATCAGCTCCCTCTGCATTTGAAGGGGCATACAGAGATTCTGCATGCAGTTCAATATGTGTAACACAGCATGTAATTTGACAGTACTTCATATGTACCTCCGCAGACACAATCAACAGTAAATGGAGGAGATTCTAGACTCGCTCAAGAGGTATTCATTACCTCCAAAAGCCTTAAGAAGCCCCTGAACAACTGCAGCATAATAGGGAGAGGAAAAACCAAAGGCTTGTGGCTATTCCTACCATGATAAGAGACCCTGCATAGGGAGAGATCAAAAAATGCCCCACTTCAAGCTCCTTGTGTTTTTTGCATTTATTTTCATATTATTCTTGACCTTGGCCTGAAGCGGAAATAATGAATATCCTGTGTGTTTTCAGGTGTACATATCTAAATGAATGTCTAATGACAAAGCCAGTGCCATCTGCAAAATCTTGGCCAGGGCAACTAAGCTGACTTGAAAGTACACGGTAGATCAACATAATATTTTGGGAAATGGCGTGTGTGTCTAGGTTTGGCTGAGAGTAGGGATGGCAAAAATACAGCCACTAATCAAGTTGACGTTCCCTTTGCATGTAAATGGTCAAACCCATTTCTTGGTCAAAGTGCTCATCTGGTATTAATGGAAAAACAAAAGTGAGTTTGTAAAAAATGGACAAAAACAAATCAGTGTCAGACTGATTCAAACTACATTATGATAATCTAACAAAATGAAAAACTGAAAATCCACATGCTGTTATTTGAATTGAATTTGTTCAAATCCATTTTGTCAATATGCAATGGTTTAGGTCCGGCTGAAGCCATATGGTGACAAAGGGCATCAAATCTTCCCTAAGGTCTTGTCAGTCCGGCCACAATCTATTGTCAGGCACTGTTGGTGTAACGTGATACTCTCTCAGAACAGCTCTACACAGGCTTCTTGCATGATAGCATCAAGAAAGGCCAGACAACATGGCTATCTTCTGCTTTTAGTCATCCATCAACCTAAATGACAGGAAGCAGTTTAGCACCAGCTGAGCAATTCTTTAATGTGATGGTTACTATAATACATTGATCTATTTTCTTGAAGAAAAGCTTATACTTAAACCCATTCATTTGAAACACTATTATTTTAGTAATATTTCTACACTATTATAGTATTAATATTTCAAATTAGCTTTCATTTTTATATTTTCAGCTTTCATTTTAATTTTAGGAACTTCTGTTGGTGTATGATTGGGATTTTTATTAGTTTTTGTTTTTAATAAATTTTTATTTAGCTTTTTATTTATTTATTTACAGTTTTAGTCATTTGAATACTTTAACTTTGATTTTAACTACTTGTTTTACTTAGTTGCCAAGCCAGTATTTCTAAGTCTTTCTATTTTTAATTATATTTGTTAACTATTATTTCAAAATGTTTTTTAATAGTTTTAGTCGTAGTTAACAGCAACAACGATTCAAAACTGGATGTTATTTTGAATTATTATGTGAAATAAAATCTATGATAAACGCATGGGGCAAAAAAAACAGCTTTGCATCCAGACACCTGTTTTCAAGAAACAGTCTTGAATTTTTGAGGGCTATGAAAGATCAGCTTGTTTCATTCCATTTACTCAACCACGATGCTCAGTGTCCATATGGCCACTCCGTGCTGTCATTGGCACGGCTCCAGCTGCGGTCACATGGTGGGAAGTTCCACTCATGTGGGGGAACACAAATCAAAAGTGAGGAAAATGCCATAAATGTGTCATGAAGTGGTTTAATGCACTCCTAATGCACTTCTCCCTGCAGCTCTTGGGGAGATTTAATAACAACATAGAGAGAGGGCAACTGAGCAGCTCTGCTAATTCCTGGGATGAAACCCATCTGCATATTGCTCCTCTACAGCTGCACAAAATCCTGAGATTTTAGCCTTCATTTTTTTTAATTCCTTCCCAAACTGCTCCTATCTGTTGCAATCACATTCTTCCCAGCATCTAATAACTAAATGGCTTTTAATGTATGAAATGGGGATAAATTTAAATATACCTAAGACTCCCCCAAAGGCCATCAAGTTATGAGGGTCTAATCCACAGTGTGTGAGTTTTCACAAAAATTAAAGAGCAACTCTATAACATACATTTGGACAAATTCATAAGGATTTATTTTTTTTTTACCTTAGGGATTATAAAGTCCAATTATTGCACAGACACTGCAAGCTCAACAAGAAATGATGACTTGATGAAATGTGGAGATTTCAAATATTGCAGATGTTTCAGCCAAATGAAAAACTAGGATTACTGGTTAATTTAGCTTTCATAAGCAATTTCTCAATTGTTAAAATAGTACTAAAAAAAAAAAAAAAAAAAAAGGCGCATTAATTTTGCAAATATGTTTTGACAGTCATACGTTAAAACATCCCTGTGGTTGTCCAGCAAAAGCAAGTTGAAAAAAAGGTCAGATGCAATAGGCCCGGATGCAAGGAATTTTAGGCAAGCGTGCAGATAGATTCTGTTCACACGGTACAAAAATCTGATTTACTTTTGAGCACTGTCATTTAGCAGGTATTAATATTGAATCTATGTGTTCAGATACAGTACATATAGTACATCTACACCGGTTTCCATAACTACACAGACATCATGATATACATGGAAAGACTGAGCAAAAATGAGTCAGTCTTGACTCATTCAACACTACTGGACAATGTATATCTGCTTTAAGGAAAAAAAAAAAAAAACATTTTTTATCTTTTTTTGTGTTGCTCAAACTGCAAAAATAAATAAATACATAAACCATATTTGCCCAACTATATGCCAAAATACCAGATTTTTGCAGCCTGTCTGAAGAAAGCCTCAGGGATATCCCAAGTATACTGTTTTTACAGAAACCGAGCTACAGCACCTTTAGTAATTCCCCAGACCCATTACTATACAGCAGTCTTAAAAGGTCAACAAAAATACAGTATTGAGTGTTACTGTAAGAGGATCAAATGGATGACTGAGCATCGACTTTCAATTTTTACGTTTTTTTACTTAATTCATATCAGTATTTGTATTGTACCAAAAGGTGTACATTCAACTATTATTGTCGATCAAAATATATAACAAAATCAATAGTCCCCACAGGAAACTACAGTTTTTTGATGCCCCTGTTACTCTACTGAGATAAAAGTATCTCTTTCTCTTGTTTCTCTCTCTCCTCAACCACACAGGGACAAATAAAGAGCACCAGCCAACTGCCACCCCGCATCCCACATTTTTCATGCTGGCTGTCACTCAAACCCTGACCGAGGAAGTCCGTTTGATGGTAATATTTTGCTCAGCGTGACATCTCATTTATTCTTCCTAATCATCATTTCTTTTTACACACCCTTTCCTCTGCTAACGGGAGCCCCGTCTTCCCCTGTCATTTCTGATCTGGGTGGTACACTCCCATTCGGGTCAGCGCCTCTGAGCAATACTATTCATGGGGGAACCGGAGGAGGGATTTACATCTCCAGGCCAAGTTTTCCCCTCCATTTGTTAGAATGCCAGGTCACCGCACTCCTCGCGCAATGGAGGCAAGATAATGGCTCTTGGACTAGCTCCTATTTATTACACACTCAGTGAGTCTGACCTTGCTCAGAGGCTGGAGATGAAGTGGTGAGGTGTTTTCTGATTTCCAGATTTCTAGACTTTAGTCCCATGTAGTACACGAGACCTGAACTTCCTCCTTCTTCACCTACAAGACCAATACGTAGAGTTGCTTTAGACCTCTTTGTTTGGCTGGGGTCTGTAATCTCATCCAGAATGTGAATTTGTGCTAATTCTCGTGTGGGATAATGACTCTTATTTAGCTATGTTTCACAATACACTGTGGCAGTCCGGCAGCCTGTGTACTATGTACCAAAACCACTGTGAGAAGAACCTGCAACAGTAGCTCTCAGATAACTGCGATGCATTAGGCACTTGGGCTCTTAACCTTCCTCAATAACAGAAATATTAGCCAGGTATGCTAATGCTTTTTTAGGTTTCCATGGCGGCAGTGGTCCCCGGCTCAGCACAACAAAGAGATAATAACATAACCATACCATCCATATGCTATTAACAAAATGGGATCTAAACATCTCTATCTTCGTGCTTTAGATGGATAATGTTACTCATACATCGCTTTTTTTTAAGGAATATGAGTGGGTAGTATTTAGAATTCCCTGGGGCCATTTTGGAAAAGTGCTGGCGAAGCTTCCCAGAGTGGGCCACTTAGGCTTTGAGATGAGTCTGATGAATGTGTGCCATATTATGATGTATTATTATGAAGTTTTACCCCCCTTTTCTGCATTTTTGAAGTTTGAAGGTGAGCTATTATGCACCTGCACAGCAACAACCTTTGACCAGTTTAAAAATAGCAATACAGCCATTAAGAGGGTCAAACAGAGTATATTCCACTTGAGAATATATTAAATATATGCCTGTGCAGTATGAAATAGGATGGCAGAAAAATACAATTAAACACCAAAAGAACTTGAATGCAATTGCTTCATAAAGTTAGTCAAAATGTGGTATTGTGAGTGATATTGTGTGTCTTTAATCGTTAAATGTCCAATAAGCAATAAGTTAGAACTAAGTAAATAGTTGCTTTAGCTGTTTCTGCATGCACAATAGTTGCATTCCTGAATAAATCAGAATCGTTTGGATGAATGATTCAATGACTTACTCATGCAAACAGTCACTTGTTGCTTCTCAGAATGAATCAGCGTTTTTTTAAAGGGGTCATCGGATTCCCATTTTACACAAGTTAATGATTCTTTAGGGTCTAAATGAAAACTCTATAACATACTTTGGTTACAAATGTTCAATGGTAGTGTAAAAACACCTTCTTTACCCTGTCAAAATCAGCTCTGTTTTCAGCACGCTGTTCTAGTCCAAGACTCCTCCCCTCTCTTCCGTGGAGTGACGAGCAGACCATAGATATGTGTAGATTCCCTATTCGACCGTTCCAGATATGTTGACGTGTCAGCCATCTCGCATTCATCATAGTAATCAATGAATATTCAAAGATACACAAGCATATAACTTGCTGTTGTAGACGCACACAGTCAATACGCTCAACGATTCGCAGACCGTTCCAAAAATGGCGGATGGCTTGCGTATCGCGGCCCATAGAAACAGTCCATAATGAGGCATAGGTATATATATCTGTGGAGCAAACTAAGCTTCAGACGTGAAACTGGCTGACATTATTAGGAAAGCGATTTGCAAAGATTCATAAAACCCTTATACTCACTTCTTCTGTAGATAAAGCTGGATCACGAATGATTCGGGGATCGGCGCATTCCCTTCAAAATGAAAGTAAGTTAACGTTAATCCTCTGCGGCTCAGATGTCGGGAGTAAATGACGACTGTTATATTCATTATTATATCCAACAACTGAACACCTCAATTGCTTAATTGGAGACATCTTGTCTTCTCCTGCACCGGAGTCGGACAACTCTCTGCTAACTCAGGGCGGGTCTAAGGTAAGACGACCTTGTCAATCAACTATCGTGGGCGGGGCCTGTACAGAACCACGTCATTCTGACAGGGCTCTCAGAGAAGCCTGATTTGAGAAAGAGAAAAATTTATTGAAAAATAGGGATTTAAAAAAAAAACACTGGGTGGAATTTTATCATTATAGGATGGATTGTGTACACACACTTCCAACACACATTTATGTTCAAACAACATGTAAAGTGCGGAATTTTGCATCCGATGACCCGAAAGAATCCTTGCCTAATCCGAAAGAATTGGTTGTGAATGATTCAAATGACTCGCTCATAAAAACAATCACTTGTCGCTCCCTACTGGTATAACCTGCAGAAAATCCACAAACATGAACAAGTGGACGATACAGACAGTGAAAAGTCTGTGGACTGTATTTCAGCACTCTTTAGTACACCACTTTCAGTCAAAACTAAATTTATTAAAATTACTTTGTGGATATTTTGTTTAAAGTGCCCCTATTATGGATTTTTGAAAAATCAAGCGTAGCGTTTGTTCTGGCAGGTCATGTTAGTCAAGCTCGCATCAGCTGACTCTCAGCTGATCCCCATCTACCTATAGGAATACGACACCTATCTAAGCATCCATATACAGTGCCTTGTGAAAGTATTCATACCCCTTAATTTTTTTTCACGTTTTATGTTGCTGCCTTATGTTAACTGCTTTAAATAAGTTTTTTTTTTTTCTACATCAGTCTACACTCCTTACACCATATTGACAAAGCAAAAACAGAATTGTCACAACTTTGTAAATTAATTACAAATAAAAAAACTTAAGTCCATTGCATAAGTATTCATACCCTTAACTAAATATTTAGCTGAAGCACCTTTACAGCCTCATGTCTTTTTTTTTGTTTGGTGCGACAAGAGGATTGAGTCTTGCCACACTGCCATAAAGCCCAGATCAATGGAGTGTTGCAGTGGTGTTTATCCTTCTGTAGAATCTGCATATCTTTCTCCTATCTGCATATACGATCATGGAGCTCAACTAGAGTTGCCATCAGGTTCTTCATCACCACTCTAACCAAAGCCCTTCTCCATCAACTGCTCAGTTTGGCCAGGAGGCCAGCTCTAAGAAGAATCCTGGTTGTTTCAAACTTCTTTCATTAAGGGTAACAGAGACTACATGCTTCTGTGACCCTTCAATGAAGCAGAATTTTTTTTCGGAACTCTTCCCCAGATGTGTGGCTTGACGCAAATCAGTTTATGAGCTCTACAGACTGTTCTTTTGATCCCAGGGCTTGGTTTTTGCTCTGATATGCATTATCAGCTGTTGGACTTTTTATTAAGACGTGTGTGCCTTTCCAAATCATACCCATTCAATTGAGTTTGTCACAAGTTACCTTCACTCAAAGTCTAGTAACACCTACAAGCAATATGAATGTTCTTGAGCTAAATTCCAACTGTCCCAGATAAGGGTATGAGTACTTATGCAATGGAATCATTTAAGTTTTTTTATTTTTAATAAATTTGCAAAGATGTTAAAAACCTTTTTTTTTTTTTTGCTTTACCATTTATAGCTTATGGAGTGTAGATCGATGTGGGAAAAAGTAATTTAAAGCAGTTTAACATAAGGCAGCAACATAAAACGTGAAAAAAATGTTTTCGCAAGGCACTGTATAAGGTCCCTCAGTATTTTCAGCAGTTTTCTCATTGATCAATAGCGAATTACCCTTCTCCATCCCCAACTCCTCCTCTGTCAGTCAGGATCCAGCCTTCTGATTCTCTTTTGAATCAGACTAATTCAAAAATGTGTACATAAAATTACTGTACTTTAACAATATCTGCAATACTTTGTTGGTTCTGTTCTGTTTACCCTGGGGGGTTATTGCTGCTCTCCGTGCTCTCATCCATGCTAGGCTGCATGGATGCGCAGGGAGTTCTTGCCCAGAACGGAACCGCCAATCCAAACTGTATGCTAACTGTCAATCAACCAGTCGGACCAATCTCCGCAGATTAGCATCACGCAAAGGAGGGGTTTGGAAAAATTAATCGTTGAGCGAATCGTTTGGGAGTCGTTGAGCAAATAAGGTAAAAATAAATGCATATTATAAGACAATGAAAGAGTTTTTTGACCTTGCATGCATGTCAACCTGTTGTTGGGGACTCTCAAAACCAAAATATGAACCTTTCATTACCCATAATAGGGGCACTTTAAATATTATTCTGAATATTGTTCCGTTTTAGAGTCTGTAGCATGTCTTCATCAGACTCTGTAGTGTGTGTATCCTTTGGAAATATAATAAAATATACAGTGTGTGGCATCAAAGAATTTTCAGTCCTTTCTGAATAACTCATATGCACCTGTTCCCAAATAGCAACATCAAAAGCAGAGAAGGCAGCAAAGAAATGCTGGAGTGTATACAGCTACAACCATCTCACAGCTAGAACCACGGCACAGAGAACAATCCTCAACTGCGCTCTCCTCTCTTCTTTCGGGTCTTGCTGATTTTCTGTTATCTTGCCTTTAATAGCTTTGATCAAATTGGAGCAGAGACGGAGAGACTGCTAGGATGGGAATGGCCCCAACCTTGGCACAGCACTTGTGCAAAAACACTATTATTACTGATCCAAGCTGTTGCCGTGCATCGGGTGCAATTATATTCACTTAAGGGTCCCCATAGTGATGTGGCTGGGTGATTTTGAAGTTGGTGCTTTTAGTTGTTCCAGTAGGGCTTAGTTGTATTGAAAGAAAGCATTTAAAAATAAAGGTGCGGTTAAAAAAAGGTCAATACAATCTGTCATTCAACATTTTTCTTTTTTTTTTTGTTAATGAGTGATATATTCAAACATATTTATAGAATTAGTTCTATTCAGCAAGAATAACTGATTTAAAGTGACAGAAGACGTTTACATTGTTACAAAAAAGTTCTTATTTCATTAATTTCTCATTCTGTTCATCAAAGATTCCTGAAAAAAAAAATTATAATATATATATTTATATATATATATATTACACAGCACAACCATTTTCAGCTGTAGTAATAATTATAAATGTTTCTTGAGCACCAAATCAACATATCAGAATGATTTCTTTGCCATGTAATAATGTTTTTAATAAATTACATTCTAAAGTACACATAAAAAGCAGCTATTTAAAATTTGTAAAAAAGAGGGTTTTTTTTTGGTTTTTTTTTTTTTTTTTTAATCGAATGAATGTAGCCACACACACAAATAAGTGTGAGATGGCCATGGCCCATTGTGTACGGGGCTTCAATAGCACACAAATAAGTGTGTGTGTGCAATTTTTGGGCCAAACAAAATAGTTTTTTTTTAAATACGTGCACTTTTTTTTTTTGACAGCCATAAAGCATAAGACCCATACTTTCAAGGTCTCCGAGTCGAACCACAAATAAGCCTTCAAAAGCAGCACAAATAGCTACAACATAGGTTCCATATAAAGCATGTCCTTGCTTCTTATATTGTCCTTCAGTTATGCAGTGTGGCCTCACTCATTAGCAATGGCAGTGGTTCTGTTGTGCAATGACTTCGTTGCGATGAGTTCTTATATATATATTTTTTTTCTCTTAATGATTCAGAAAGTGGAGCGGGTCTGCCTGGCAGACAAGCCCCCTCTGTGAGAGAGCACTTGATTAATGATCTGGAAAACACTTTGCCATTTCAGCTGATTAAATAAAATTGACTGGATTTTTGAATTTTATGATAAAGTGACCCTTGCATGCTTGAAATGACCCAGCGGAGAAAGCGGCAGCTTTCTCTCTCTCTCAAGACAGAATCTATATTTTGTCCCTTGCAGATCCACAAGTGAGATGTCTCCTCAAGCAGAAAAACACACTCTGTCACCAGCTGATGACAGTACCTGCCAACCATGTGCACCTCTGTACGGAAATGCAAAGCCTCTGAACAGGAGCGCAAAAATTTCCTTTCAATTTCCCATCATGTTATTGAGCAATGGGGCATTCTCGCTCTCCATTCATGTGGACATGGGGTTTTCAAGCTAAATTAGTAATGATGTTGGCATGTTCATCAGACTGACTTGGTTTGTTTTCAGTTCGCCTCTGCCTCTTGTGCAGATGTTATTAGTTTGTTCTTTGTTTTTGTCATTTTTACAAATTAATTTTTTTTTATTAAAATATCTAGCGAAATTTGAATGCATACATTTGGATGCTACCACTCAAGCATTCAACTGCACTGGATGTGTAGTCAGAATCTCTACAGTGTCACAATAAAAACCTGCATCATGTAACCTAATGTGCCTAGTAAAAACAACCCCACACAAGACACATTTGCCATTTCCCTCAGCTTGCTTTTACAATACGCTATCTTCTGCATCAGAAAGCTGGTGTTGAGATGGAGACGATAAAAACCAGAGAACTTTGCTCCATCTCTTTAAGCATAGCCACCCCCACTCAGCAACACAAATAATTACCGTCCGTTCCCGGCAGCATCGATCATCCCCAGTGCAGATTGTTGCGCTTTCAAAGGAGGTCTCTCTTCATCAACATCAAACCCATTTGAGTGGAAAAACTGCAGTGTCCAAATGATGTTTACACTTGGGCTCTGATGTCTCTACTTAGTGATATACCCAGTGTAGCAGGCATACGTCCCTCACCCAGGCTGGAGGCAGCTTCATGGCCCATTGCGTACAGGGCTTCAATAGCATTATGTTCCATTTACAGAATGGCTAAACAGCCTCGGCTGGAACGTTCTGGACTTTCGGAGATGCTGTTGACGAATTACTACAGAAAAGGAAGCGATTTAATGTTTTGGTCAACTTGTATTTAAAATGTAAATCTTAAATAATTGAATCGCTTCCTACATGATAAAACACTGTGGAGAAAACACCATGTTTTTTTGGAAAGGGGATTTTTCTACTGTCAGAGCTATTTGTGTCTCTGAATTATCTTCATTATGTGGACTTTTCTTAAACACTGATATGCAGTTCGCTGTATTCATTTGATAAACTAATTGGCATATTATGTAAATAATTTTATGAAAATGTTTAATCAATTGGCAACCCTGCTAACCATAGATTTTAATTATGGCTTTCAGTTTAAGTGATTTTTACAGTGAATTTAATTAACATGCAGAATCTGTTACATTACTTGAGCTCAATTCAATTAGTTCTTAAACTGATTCCTCAGATTTAAAGGAACAGGTGCCAGTGTGTTCTTAAAGCAATGATCTTTGGTGAACTCCTCCTTGTATGAGCCCACCTGGACCGGTGCTCTATTTGAATATGTGATGATGGGGCTGATGCTATGAGACGAGGGAATGCTGAGCTTCTAGCAGAAAGCTGCTTCGCGACACGGTTGCTTAATGGCATCCTGACAAACAGCTGCCAGTCTGCGGGCAAATATTTATTCAGTATGCAAACCTGACATCACCTGGGCTTATCACTACATAAACAGCTTGTGTAAACAGCCAGAGGATGGCCTGATGGTGAAGATTTAGTTGTACGAAGAAATGCAATGAAGCACATTTCCATTGTTCATTATTGTGAAGCTCTGTCGGCAAAGCTGTGTAGTGGCCATTTAAGTGAAACCTTATTGTCCTTGTTGAATCCAACTTGAATAGGTCATGAGGAGGTCACACCATTGCACTTCATACAAACTTATATAATTTTAATTATATGAACTTACACTAATTTATGTACTTGCACTGAAAATATTATGAATAAATTCATTACCAATTTGTACCTAGGCTACCCTTATTTGTTCAAAATTACAGTAAAAGCAATAATATAGTGAAATATTATAGTATAAATATTATTAATATAGTGAAGTATTAATTTCTTTCAACAATAAATAAAATCTTGCTGCCCTCGAACTTTTGAGTGGTAGTGTATCTCGTACATGGAGGTTATATATTGTAAAAAGATGCCTCATTTTGTGTCTTCGGTCTCATTCTTGAGTGTGTCTATCTCTCTCCGTACCAGTACAGATGCTGCATTTCAGTCAAATGGCCTACAAAGCAAACTCCAACACTCTAATCCGATGTGTAGCCAGCATTAAAAATTGGATTGGGGAGGGATAAGATTAGATTAGGCCTGCTGGATTTAAAATATAAAAAAATAAAAGCTCCATTTATGCTGGAACATAATCTCCTTTCACTATACGTGGGAGCATCAAGCCACCCAACAGATGCCAGTCACATATCTAGAGATATTTGTCTTCCACCTCACTGTAATTCAATTGCAATTCTTTTATATTCTTTAAATTTTTTGTTTTCATTGTGTTTCTTTCCTTCCCATCGCTTCATCTTCAGATGGATTCGTCTCAGCAGAAGCTTTGTTTAAACTTTAATAGGCCAACCTGATGTCACATATCTTCCATCTATTTGTTTCAGGTCTGCCAGCTTTTATGCTGATTCCCTGTTTCTTCACAGCTAGAAAACCGATTCATGTCCACAGCTGTTACATCACCTGTATAACCAAATAATTCAGAGTGCTTTTAGGAAATTACCTCTTCCTGGGATCTAATCCGTAGTATGAAGCGCCTCTCCTCTGAAATATAATACAATGCAATCCAGGATGCAATCATATCAAGAGATTGGAATTTATTCTTTTATTTATTTATTTTACCCTACAAGCATTTTATCAATCAAAAACATGCTTTTTCCCCAAAAGAAAATATTTTTGTTTTTGATTTAAGCAACAATCACGATGAACTTCAGTTTAAAGGCAACTTGTTTTCTCTCCAAGGACTGATGTAAAGCGTTTTAAGAAAGCTCTTCTCCGAAATTCATTATAAATTCCCTCCAGCTGTAAAACCCTGTTAAAGTGCCCTGCTGGTAATACTGTCCTGGCAGATCGCCCGGTATTGCCTGCCACTGGTCTTTAAAAGCATATTCAGCCATGCCGGACTCACTCAAAGAGCTCTTGGTTTACATCTTAATCCCTCACATCCAATCTAGACAACATCTGCAACCCTGGAATTAGACTGATATGCTCATGACACTCAGCGACTGCTCGCACATCCTGCATGCTGCCACCACACTGACAGACATTGTAAGCATGATGCTTTTATTATATTTCAGGCCAACGCTTACATTTCTATAATGCATAGTTCATCAGCACAAAAAGACAATAGAAAGGACCATCCAGTGATGTAATTTAGATCTAATTCAAGGAATATTCTTGGTAAAAATACAAGTTAAACTCAATAAACAGCATTTGCTGGATAACTTTGATTAACAAAAAAATGGAAATGACAGTGAGACACTATGGAAGTGAGTGAGGCCAATGTTTCGAGGATTTGTGAAGTTCAAAATATTATAAAAGCTTGTGAGTTATTTGAGCTGTAAAGTTATTCTCATAATTTTTTTATAGTCATTTAGAGTTTTAGGCGTTAAGTAAGTTTTTCCACACTAAATGATGCTAATATCTGACTATACGTTGAGAAAGTGAGAATTAAATGTTTACAGACTGGCCCCATTCACTTCTATTGAAAATGCTTGACTGTAAACCAGTTTTTTGCTGGAACAAGCAAAGTTGTACTGAACCCAGAATATTCCCTGAATAACAGACCTTCACCACGTTAAATACCTAACAGAAATAAATAGTATCTGTGCTGTTCACTTTGCTGTGTGTTTTTCATTTTTTGAGCCATGCTTAATTGTTGATCCTCTCATGTACTTAAAATGACAAAGAGAGGGATTTTGATCCATTTCAAAGGCTTTTCCTCTCCTTCTGTTCAACTCCAGCCCTGTGTAAGAGCACCGTCCCCTGCCAGGGATCACTAATCTATATCTTCAGTATTTAGCTAACTTGCAAGGCACATGTTTTTGCTCTCTGACATGGGGGCTCTGCCGCCTAGGAGGGCCAGCGGGGCCAGCTGTCTGTGCGGAACTGGACCCCATAGGACCCACCTTCAACCATATGGCACTTGTCCACATCTCAGCACTGGGGTCATGGGCACAGTGAGGGATCTGTTTTCAGGCGGCAGCACAGTCGAAAGCCCTGCAGGCTAACACCACTAATCTGTGCTGGAAGCCTCAGTGTTCCACTGGATTAAGAGCACACGAGGGGAGGGGAGCAGGAGCCTGCGGGTCAGAAGAGCCTCTGGCACAATCTGACCTTTATCTGTTTGATGTCAGGAAAATCTATACAGTTTGTAGTTTGCAGACTATAAACATGACAATTCGAAGGAAAGAGTGGATACTATGTGTGGCTGGGTTTCATCAACTTTGGCCACTTATATGACCTAGGGAGTGATGTTTGTAAAAATGTAATTAAAAAAAGGCCACATATAAACAGTCTTGGAAACTCTTTAGCATTTCTTCTTCATTTATTTGTGATACTTTTCAAATGCTGATTAGGTATAGACTTCACTGCCTTATTCTTGTGCCATAATGTGAAACATTTCAACATGTATTGTGTGACAATTTTCAGGGAGGAGCTTGATAGTATATATTTAAAAAATGAATGTAAATATAAGTGAAGAGAATGTTTTAACTTTTTGTCATTTCCAGTTGTGATGATGTAAAGTTGTAATTTTGTCAAATTATATAAAAGAATAAATAATAATAATAATTGTGTGTATATTTAGGATACATTAAGTGGAATTAACAATGGAATTAACCTAGAGACAAGAGTCTGCCATTTTATTCCAAAATTTGCACGCATATAATGCAGTACACTTTTTGAGTTGGTGGAAATGACACTATAGTACCATTATGTAAAAAAACAAAACAAAAAAAACACCCATGTGCGAGACTTCAGCACTTTTTCCTTGAAAAAATAGCTTTATTATGAGAAGATATTAAACATAACCTGTAAAAAAAGTGATAATGTAATTAAATAATTATTGATAATTAAGATCGTAAAAAATGTATTCATTGTCTAATTCAACTTTACTAAATGGGCTACACAAAGAAAAACTTTTTTAAGTTTTAGATAAGGTAAAAAAAAAAGCAACTGAAAATAGAAACAGATGGCAAATGTCTTTAAACATTCATTTTTGACTGAAAAACAGCTCACTTTGGTTTGTTAGACAAAGAAAAAGAGTTTGGCAGATGAATAGTAGTTCCACATGTCTACAGCACATGTACGTTAGTGTTAGGGTAGGGTGTGTCTGATGAAAGATTCCCTGAGCATGGTGAGAAATTCTTGGCTACTGTAATTGAGATCAGTTATCTGCTGGTATTAGAGGTTTATTTTTCTTTCCGTTATGGGGGTGGATCTGCACCCTGCATTCATATTGCTCGTAAACATTTCCCATAAGCATTCTTGATCACAATCCCATCCTAGTACCAACCAACTAAATCTTCAGAGCTAAAAGACATCAGCTAAATGTTAGATTGATCAGTGTATTGAATAATCAAAGCAACAGCAGACATCTTCCAATGTTCATAAAATTCTCCACCCATTACTGGTGATCTTGCATTAACTGTATTTACACAGATATAGAAAATAAGACTGGTTTGAGTCTCTGTGCTGGCTTCGAATTCTGTATCAAGTCGCAATTAAAATAAAAATCATCAGAGGCAGCTTTGGTGCTTTTTATAAAGGTTGCGACAGTGCAGCCTTTAACTTTGTCATTGCAGAATATATATTTTAAAATACAATTATTTTAATTTAATTCTTTTTAATGTATAATTATGTATAATAATGTATAATTTTAATGTATATTCATCCATTGTTTCATGTTTCTTTATTCATAATTTAATATTCAAACATACGTCATCATAATATTTCTACACTTGTAAATTTTCTGTGAACATAAAAATAACAAAAAACACTACAGATTCTTTCAGAAACAGCTTCAACTGTCTCATTGTAGCTTATGAATCATTCTCAAAATCATTAGTAATCATGAGATTTTCAGTTCTCAACCCTACTTTAGATGCAGCTTCTGTGCTGTGTATGTAGCATCAAAATGCTATAGTCAGTCAGGACAGTCAGTAATATGAATGGTGCACTGTACTGTGCACCTAGCACGGAATTATGGGTGTGAAAAGACACAAATCCCTCCCTCAGGCAACAGGTTGTAGGACGTCTGCCACATCTTTGAAGCTGATATTGCACAGAGATTACCCTGAACAAAGAACATTAACCTGGTGTGATATACCAGTGCTGTTCATGGTGCCTGTATTGTGACTGGTCTTTCACCTGTGATTTATTACAGTTGCTGTATGGGGATAGTGGACAATCTACTCTGCAGCTGTATGAGTTTAGATTACACCTGTAAAACTATATTAAACTGAATGTTTTGCTGATCTCTTCAAAGGTGAATAAAGAGGAAACGGCACACCAAAAATAAGTGAAGAGGGATGATATCAGGCAGGTAAAGCTTCATTGTTCTTCCATATGCCAACAATTCATTCTTACAGAAAACAAGTGCCAGTTTGTCAGTGCCGTTCCAGACTGGGACGGACGGACGGACGGACGGACAGATAGATAGATGTCAGTGTTCCCATGGATGAATATTAGTAATATGCCACGAGTGACCAATCAAAATCAAGTATTCCAGAGAGACATGTTATAAATACACGCATATATAGCTATGTATAGATATAAATGTTAGAGTAAGCCATTAAAATCAACCGCATCTCCTTTGTGACTTCATTTGGATAATGCTGGTATGTGAGACACAAGAATAAAATACAGAATGTCTCTCTGATACTATTTCCAATATCTGTTACACCCAGAAAAAAAAACAGATGCATTTCTAATACATATATCTTGTATTTGAGAATGTTTGTCAAAATAAAAAACAAAAAAACTCTTCCTGAGATGGCACAAAACATAAGGGGATACATGTATACGTAGGCCACCTCTCCACTCCTCTTGACCTCCAGCAGAGCAGAAAAGCATCTTATTCCTCGCCCTGAAGAAGAGTATGGCTGAGACTCAGAGGTAATGGGTCTCTAGTGCCACCCTTTGGCTGCTTTGTTTGGTGATCTGTTTAGAAGCCACAGCCCAATTTGCTAACAAACAGACAAGCAGACGCCCTGAGAAGTCACTATTCAGTTCTCTACATACAACACTTAATTTCTTTAATTATACAGTTTATTAGTTTTCTCGGTCCAGCACGCCCCAACACATCCTTCGTGTGTTATTGTTTCTGAGTGTCAAGAATGGCAAACTCCAATCAAAGAAAATTCAATTCCATTATATAGCAGCCAGTGAAGCAGTTTCAGTTCTTAATGAGAAAGCTCACACGGGGGGCACTATGAATTTTGTGTGTTTGCTTTCCTCTTTTCTCTCTCTCTCTCTTACTTTAATTGTATGAGAATGCATTTGCTTTACTTGGTGAGCTAATTATGGATTAGACCTCTTCTCCTGCATCACAGTGGGAAGAGCCTTAATTATAGACTTGAGCATTATTGGAAATGTGTCAACAAAGCCATGAACTGAAACATGTACACAAACAATTGTAGCAGTTTAGCCCCATTCTGGTTCCCATTGAGTTATTTATACTGTGTGTACTTATTTGTCGATTTATACTTGTCATTACAGAATGTTACTGTTACTGGACATCACAGTGAAATATTTTCTATTTCAGTGACTACATTTTACACTTTGAATATTATCAACAGGGCTAACCATAACAACGTGTAAGATGCTCCAGGAAAATATATTATTTGGATTAGAATGGTTAGAATTAGTCACAAATTCACTATTGTAAATGGTACTATAATGTAAAAAAATTACTAACTAGGTCATTAAGCAGGCATTATTAATTATTTTATTTGATAAATCTGTTGTTTTATAACCCCTCTCACTACCTCCAAAAGAATGATTGCATTTTGATAATTACATTAACATAGCCTAATTTTCATAAATGCATTTCCCATAACAGGCCTGAGTATTATACAAGGACAATACATGAATTTTAAAAGAATGATTTTGTTATTCTTAAGTGTTTTACCTTTAGTGTATAGATTAAGCACCTAGTACTATAACATCTGTTATTTCCTCACTTGATTGAATCTGTGAACACATTTTTTTTGTATCCCTCATTTACTGTATGTAATTATCTGTTTGTATTTCTTTTTTAATATTTTGAATTTTAGCATATACCTTGTGAATTCTCACAGCCAAAATACCAATTTCACAAAAGACATCAGGCAGAGAATTACATACGTTTTCTTTTATTTTTCCTTACTATGATATTTCCCAGTTTGTACCTGACACTGTAGATACTGTCAAGTCTTTACTGTCTACATATGTTTGCTGCCAATCAAAGTACTCGTGTCTGTAACATGTAGGCAAGCTCCATAATGAAATTACTTCTGGTATCCCGTAGCCGTAGCTCTGATCTCTTGTGCATGACATATCACAGTCACACCACTGAAAAAGCCAATTAGCAATGGTTTGCCCTCTGTTAATGGCCTTTATAGCCCTTCAGCGGTCTCTCACTGCTATTAAACCATATACTGTACATAATAAATCAAACGTACTACTGCACAAATATAACCTCTTCCTAGAATGTTTTTCTTCTTCTACTCTAAGTGAGAGTAAGTAAGAGACTGAAGAAAAGAAGTAATCTCATGTCAGACTCCAACTGATAATTTCTTCATCAGAAACAAGATTTAACAATTCATGCTCCTGTCGTCATTACTTGGCGGATTTGGCCAGCTGAAACAGCAGAATATTTTTTTGTGTGTAGTTGCCAACATTCCCAGCCAAGAGTTGTATTGATTGATTAACCACTCTGCCAATGAACTAACAAATACTGACCTTCTGAAGTCCACAGGGCATGTGCCAAAAAAGAGAAAAAAGTCTTTACTACATTGATTATTTAATGGAACCTCAAAATGATGCTTATCACACAGCGTTTTGTCACTCGTCAGAGATCAATAGGCCCTCAATACATTGACCTTTCTAGAGATAAGCTAGTGATATTCTAATGTACTTAGATGCTGTTTACTTTAGTTGCTGTAATTTAAAACTAAATCTGTATTTCAAAGAAAATGTTAGCAAATTGTCATTGATCATCAGTTCCGAGGTAACAGTACCAGCCTGCTGTGCAATCTCAACAAAACTGTAGATGTTAGAGTCAGACTGTTTAAAGCAAGAGAAATACTCTGAAACCTGTTTTTTATTCTTTATTTTGGTGTAGCAACATAAACAACAGCACTTATTTCTTATTAATTTTTTATTATTTTTTATAATTTTTTATGGCTTTTTTATTATTATTATTATATTTATTGAGGTATTTTTGGATTTTCAGATACACACAAAACAACAATCACAAAACAAGACAAAACACAGGTATGAGATGGGGGGGGGGGGGGGGGGGGCAAAACAAAACAACAACAAAACAAACACACAAACATTTTCTTTAGATTCAATTTAACAGGTAACCACAACACCGGGTAGAGGCAAGGGAGGTCAAAACAGACTTTTGCTCAATGTGACATTATAGACAAGTTCAAATAATAATAACAATGGAATAAAAATAATAAATAATCACACAGGTATTTTAGCTTTAAAGCAAGGGTGATAGGGAAAGTGACAATAAAAATAGAGAGAAACAACAGCACTTATTTCTACATTCATCTCTGCCATGTTGTTATTCCTTTTGAGACCCAATATTTGAATCTATAATCCATTCTATTTGGTTTGAATACCATAGGTACAATGTTGAATTATTTGTAACTTACGATCCTATCTATATTCTTCTTTTATCATATTCTATGTTTATCTTTATAGTGTCGATTCTGTGACTCAGGCCAAGGAAAGAGATGGAGTTCCATCTGTGCATGTCATTTTTGATTTTTGTTAAAAGTAGATCAAAATTTACCTCTGCCAGTGTTGAGATTTCTTTTGGTAAATATATTCCTAAATATTTCAGTGAATTCTGACCCCAATTGACGTGGCATTTTTTCTTTGTTTTGGAGGTGTAGAATTAAAAGTCAACATTTGCATTTTTGTTCAAGAAATGAGGTAGTGGGTTTATTTAAATAAATCAAAATATCAGTGTATAATGACACTTGGAGATGAAGACACGGAGCTGGAGACAAGGAACTGGACGCTGGACATTGGAGATAGAAGTCTTTGGTGTGGAAACGAACAACAGGTAAGTAGACTTCAGGTGAGTAACAATCCAAGACGAGACTAGACAATCTGTGTGTGTGTGTTGAGTCCTTTTACCCAGTGCAGGTGGAATGAGAGACAGCTGGTGATTGTGACTGGATGATTGGTGACAATGAGCAGGTGAGCAGCAAATGTAGTTCAGATTAGGTGACAGAACTGGTGACCGTGACCGTAAGTCCCACTCCCGAAAGGCGCGACCTCGCGCCAAAAGGAATCCAACCGGGGAGGGAGGGTGGGTGTTCTGGAACTATGACAGTTGACTAACAGGTGAACAGAGGTGGGTAGTAATGAGTTACATTTACTTGAGTAATTTTTTTGGGTAACTAATACTTTTAGAGTATATTTAAATATGGTACTTTTACTCTTACTCAAGTACATTTTTAGAGAAAAAAACTGTACTTTTACTTCATTACTGTGGGTGACGCTCCTCTCGTTACTTTATCTTAACACAATACAAGTTAAAAATGCTTCAATTTGTTCCAAACACGCCGTCTACTTTTCTTTGGGCAATGAGTGATGCCCATTCAAGAATGATTCATTCTTTTGAGTCAATTCTGTTCAAAGGCTTGATCAAACCAGTTGGCAGACCAGTGAATTGGTTCACAAATCAGTTTGAATGATTCGTTCAGTTCCCTGCCGCACACGCTGAGTCATCTGCAGCGGTTCTCACTCAGAGAGTTGTAACATCAAGAGCGTTGAAGATGTAGCTTTGGATCTACAGTCAATTGAAAGCAAATCTGCAAATGCTTGTATGCTAGAGCTCTATCAAGAACTTTATTAGATGAACACCGCATGTGCTGTCTACGGTTCCACAGGTATAGATAGGCTACATTCGATTACAGTACACGATACCACTATGACATTACCTGTTTGTTGTACATGTGCATGCAATGTATAATTTATTCATTAAATAAGCTGTCACAGTATGAAATGAACACCCGCCAAACCTGTGTAATCTCTTCGCAGCGGCGCACAACCTGTTCTAGACACAATTAATATTCATATTTTTACAATATTTACGCTTGCAGAAATATAGGCTACATTTTTTTACATTTTACAGAACAGAAGATCCGTTAATGTGCATTTGTTTCGTTATGTTCAGATGTCGGTAGCAGTCATGTGAGGAGGTTTCATAGGTTTCAGTGTCAGAGGTTATAGAAATATACATTTATAATACATCATTTATTTTAAAATATAATTTAATTCAGTTATGCCAAATAGAATTTTCAACAGCTGTTAATCCAGTTTTCAGAGTCATATGATCCTTCAGAAATAATTCTAATATATTGATTTATTACCAGTGTTGGAAACAGTTTTGCTGCTTAATATTTTTTTGGAACCTGTGATATTTGTTGAGGATTCTTGGATTAATAGAAAGTAAAAAATAACAGCATTGATCAACATATTGGAATTATTTCTGAAGGATTATGTGACAGTGAAGACTGGCTTAAAGGCAGATGAAAATTCGGATTTGCATCACTGAAATAAATTACATTAAAAAATAATTAAAAATCTTTTGAATAGCTGTGTGCGTGTGTGTGTATATATATATACACACACACACACATAACTTTAATCTATATATCTAAATAAAAATAGACTATATACAGAATATGATCCAAAGTAACTAGTAACTAACTACTTGAGTAGTTTTTTTTGTCCGATACTTTTTTACTCTTACTCAAGTAACTATTCAGACTATTACTTTTACTTGAGTAAATATTTCTAAAAATACTTTTACTTTTACAATTTTTGGGTACCCTACCCACCTCTGCAGGTGAATAGGGTGGTGCGTAAGATTAGGACACCTCCAGGGCGGCGCCTGACAGAACTGGTGACCATGACAGTTATCATGAATTTGTCTTTGAGAGAAATGAACCCAGTCTGATTGTTATGTATAAACTGGGGGAAAATCTTTACCAGTCTTTTGGCAAGGATGCTTGTATATAATTTGTAATCAACGTTCAGGATCAAGAACTGGTCTGTATGAACTGCATTCTAATTTATCTTTACCTTCTTTTGAGATAACTGAGATGACAGCCTCACTCCATGATCTATCACATTTATCGGTGTCCTAGTAGAAACCCCTTTCTCCACTGTTACGCAAAATATTAACTAGGGCTCACAAAACGACATATTTTGGGGTTATTTCACAAAACCGCCGGGGAGCTCGAAAATATTTGGTGCTGTAACCGGAAAATCCTAAAAAACAACCTGTTTTGTGCTTATAGTCTGGAGGCACATGGGCTTCCTATTAAATTCTAACCCCATAAATAACTAACAAAAAACACTGGCCTTGTACATTCATGCCATTACTACACTGTAGACTGTCCCATCTGGTCAGTTTATCAAATCAACTGAATGCACATGATAAAAGGAACAACATTGTGGCTGATCCATACATTTTTATCGTTGGCTGAGTAGACTGAGGTATGAAACGTCTGGAGCAGAACTGGCTTTCTCAATAGACATCAGCCACATTGAGACAAATGGGAAATGACATGGAACATAATGCACCAACTAGATGCCATACAGGGCTGCAGTAATGGGTCAGAAATCCAGGAGCCTGGAGCAGAAGCTGTCAAAACTAGGCAGCGCATGAACGGCTAATGTTTTTCATCCATTTTCCCTTGCAGCTAAAAGCGCATGTCCAGTGCCAGGCCTGTTCGAGATCCTGAATCTAATGCACCCCTCCCTCTCTCTTTCCCTTTTTCTAATCCACGCTGTTCCACCCTGCAGTGTGAACCAGCCAGCCGTGCTAGAAAACATTTGCTTTTTAATTAATCACACTGATAGGACGGCAGCCCAGTCGCTCCCTCCCTAACTTGAAATCAATTGCGCAAGCCACAGCTTCATGTCAATATTTTCCATAGTGCAAAAAAAAGTGCTCAGAGTTGCGGCCTGGGTTGACCTAATAATGCACCCTGAGGGGGAGCTGGCTCAATAGTGCCTTCACCTCCCTATGCTGATCAGACTCCATTGTCCATGCTAGTTCAGTGTTGGCTACAGTGGAAATCAACCCATCCAGAGCTCACAGAGAAAAGTCTTTGACCAACTGTCATGCAGAGCTACCATCCTGCCAGATATAAAGAGACAAGTTTTGTAGTTTTATGTTAGGAACAAATACTGAAGTTGAATTGTTATTGTAAACATGAGCCAGTCATGTTATTTACTATAAATAATGTAATTTATAATACAAATGTTATTTTTTAAATTGGAGTGCATTCACTTTCATTTAGCTTTGCATTTAGTAGTTAAAGTATTAAGCATTACTATTAAGTTTTTAGTTTAGCATCTGCAAGAAAGAAAAACTTTTGCACATTCACAAGAAAATATTGGCATATGTATGAGTCACTTTTGTATGCGAAAACTATAAACAAGAAAAATTTCAGTGCGCTCATGAAAGTTCACATCCACATGGTTAAAATGTGGTCACATTAGCAAAATGACCAACTTGAACACAAGAAATGTCTGCATTAGGAACTTTTCCCCCTCATGCAAAAGTCCCAATTGTACAGATTAATTGTTTAAAGACCCATGAAATTAAACTGAGCAACGGTAAGTGACTGCACCTTTACCATTTTCAATTCATGTATATTTAGTTTTCTCACACGCATCTCATGTTTTGTTTTTTTGTTTTTTCCTGCATTGTCAATTTAGGCACTATTTATATGCCTCACATTTTATATAATGGCCGATCAGACATTCGCAGGTTTTGACTGACACTTCTCACATGACTAATTGTTGCTGATCTAAAATCAGTACGCCCCTGTTAATGATTGTATTTATTTGAATACTAAGCAATATTAACCTTGAGCTACTGGTCTAGATACCAGATATCAGCAAACTGCTTAAAAGAAATGTACAGGAGGCAACAAGAAAAGTCGGAGGAAGTCAGAAGAACAACACCTTACAAGTGATCTAATATTCTTCTTTTGATGATGACTAATAACTTCTTTGCCACTGCATCAACCTTTTGATCTGAAACTCTTTCAACTGAAATACATGGTCATAGAAGCAATAATGTCTAAACCAGATTATCTCATATGGTGGATTTATCTTTTATTGACCTTGTCAGGCCAACAGCTGACAGAGATTGATTTCAGCTTGTTTTTCCTTGGAAACGGGATCCTTGTGGAACACCATGGGAATCATTCAGCTCCCTGATCAATGCTGTGGGTACCCGTGTCAAAGAGCATCAGGATGACATTGTGTATCATGGTGTCTGGGGGTGTCTGGTGCTCCTTACCTCATCACCACAGATGTCTGAGTCACAATTAGGTGGAATGCATGACTGTTGCATAACGATTCTCCTCATCCATAGAATTATTAGTAGATTTGTCTGCTCTAATAATCCATTTAAGAAAGCTATGATTCCTAAAATAGACCTGTTTCCATTCTAGACAGCTTTTTGTTTGAAGTCTTAAATGTTTATAAATGCTGCCATCTATGGGAAAAGCCCTGTATTGGATTTAGGGGAGAGTGTTTTTTTTCTTTCTTTTTGGAATCAAACAAATGTAACAAATGTTAAAAGAACCTAATCAGCTTAGTTAATAGGTAAAAAGTAGGGACATTTTAATGTCACATAATATTTTTTATTGCTTGGCTAAAGTTGTGCAAACCAACCTCAACTGGTTATACCAGAAACACATTACGGGGCAGTTTCCTGGATAGGGATTAGATAAGCGGTCGCCGTGATTTTGCCAAGTTAGGGTTAGGCCAAGTAAGAAATGTTGGATCAGCATTACTGTCCAGAAATATAGACCTAACCCAATCCCTACCTCTAAACGTAACCCTAATTTATTCCTAAAATCAGTGGGAAAATATAGCTGATTAACAAGGGTGTAGAAGCACCTAACCTTGATCGTAAACCTAAAACAGATATTTCCTGCGAAATTATGCCTCAATTCTGATTGGTTGAATGGAATGTTGTTCCAGGATTAGCAAGGATGTTGATCCAGGAACATGTGCTTGGTGAAATCACATTTACCAGATTAAGCCAGGACTAGGCCTTTGTTAAATTAGGGCATTTAAGTAGTTTTTACAAACATGCCTTAGCTACAAAAAAGCATTACTTATGTACAGGTGCATCTCAATAAATTAGAATGTCGTGAAAAAGTTCATTTTTTCTTGTAAGTTATTTCAAAAAGTGAAACTTTCATATATTTTAGATTCATTGCATGTAAAGTAAAACATTTCAAAAGTTTTTTTTGTTTTAATTTTGATGATTAAAGCTTACAGCTCATGAAAGTCAAAAATCAGTATCTCAAAACAGTAGAATATTTACATTTGAGTTTCAATTAATGACCATCCCTACAGTATAAATTCCGGGTATCTCTTGTTCTTTGAAACCACAATAATGGAGAAGACGGCTGACTTGGCAATGATCCAGAAGACGAACATTGATGCCCTCCACAAAGAGGGTAAGTCACAGATGGTCATTCCTGAAAGTTGTGGCTGTTTACAGAGTGCTGTATCAAAGCATATTAAATGCAAAGTTGACTGGAAGGAAGAATTTGGGTAGGAAAAGATGCACAAGCAACAGGGATGACCGCAAGCTTGAGAATACTGTCAAGCAAAGCTGATTCAAACACTTTGGAGGGCTTCACAAGGAGTGGACTGAAGCTGGAGTCAGTGCATCAAGAGTCACCACGCTCAGACGTCTTCAGGAAAAGGGCTACCAAGCCACTTCTGAACCAGAGACAACGTCAGAAGCACCTTAACTGGGCTGTGGAGAAAGAGAACTGGACTGTTGCTCAGTGGTCCAAAGTCCTCGTTTCAGATGAAAGTAAATTTTGCATTTCATTTGGAAATCAAGGTCCCAGAGTCTGGAGGAAGAGTGGAGAGGCACAGAATCCATGTTGCTTGAAGTTTCCACAATCGGTGATGATTTGGGCTGCCATGTCATCTGCTGGTGTTGGTCCACTGTGTTTTCTGAAGTTCGCAGTCAACGCAGCCATCTACCAGGAACTTTTAGAGCACTTCATGCTTCCTTCTGCTGACAAGCTTTATGGAGATGCTGATTTAATTTTCCAGCAGGACTTGGCACCTGCCCACACTGCCAAAGGTACCAAAAGCTGGTTCAATGACCATGGTGTTACTGTGCTTGATTGGCCAGCAAACTTGCCTGACCTGAACCCCATAGAGAATCTATGGGGTATTGTCAAGAGGAAGATGAGAGACACAAGACCCAACAATGCAGATGACCTGAAGGCCGCTATCAAAGCAACCTGGGCTTCCATACCACCTCAGCAGTGCCACAAACTGATCACCTCCATGCCACGCCGAGTTGAGACAGTAATTAAAGCAAAAGGAGCCCCTACCAAGTATTGAGTACATAAACAGTAAATGAGCATACTTTCCAGAAGGCCAACAATTCACTAAAAAAAATTTTTTATTGGTCTTATGAAGTATTCTAATTTGTTGAGATGGTGGGTTTTTGTTAAATGTGAGCCTAAATCATCACAATTAAAAGAACCAAAGACTTAAACTACTTCAGTCTGTGTGAATTGAATTTATTTAATACATGAGATTCACAATTTGTGTTGAATAACTGAAATAAATGAACTTTTCCATGACAATTTATTGAGATGCACCTGTATTTTAAGACCAAACAATGGCACTGATGTATTTTAAGATATGTCAGTGCAAGCTTTCTTTCAGTTTAGACAAGTGCTGTCAAATGACTAATCGCGATTAATCTCATCCAAAATAAAAGTTTTTGTTTACATAATATATGTGTGTGCACTGTGTATAATTATGTATATATAAATATACACACATACAGTATATATTTAGAAAATATTTACATGTATTTATATGCATATATTTGTTTATATAATTAATATTATATATAAATATATTTTATACACAAATATAACATTTTACTTAAATATATACATGCATGTATGTGTATTTATATATACATAATAAATATACACAGCACACACATATATTATGTAAACAAAAACTTTTATTTTGAATGCGATTAATCATTTGACAGCACTAGTTTTGACAGTTCTAACATTCATTTTAATCTAGGACTAGTTTTAAACCCTGTTCGAGAAACTAGCCCTACAAGTAACATTAGTTACAATTTATGACAATTAATTAAGCGACAATGCATTAAGCGATTTCTGAGAAATACTGTTGATATTTCAAATCAACAAACACACCACTACCCAAAAAACACCCCGAAAAGAGAAAGAAACATATCTTTTTAATATGGATAGAATTCAAGAAGCAATTGAGATAGTGGAGCAATGGTCTTTATAATGTGGGTTCAAATTATTAATATCCAAATATTGTCATCAGATACTTTCTAGGAGAAAAATTGAAGAGAATCAACTTCAATTATTTGGGTCCACAGAAATAAACATTTAAATATTTGAGAATATGGTTTGATTATAACTTGGAAAGCCCATATAAACTATAGTAAAGTATTAAATATAATGGAGGGGCTGCAGGACAAGATTGTGGTGCAGACAAACAATCATTAAAGGGCATATATATTGGTCTAATGCAATCAGTCCTAGATTATGTCTGGTCTTGTTGAGATATATAGTTGAGTATCATCAGCATAACAATGAAAACTAATCCCGTATTTTCTAATAATATTACCAAGGGGCAACATGTATATTGAAAATAGCAGAGGACCTAGGACAGATCCTTTTGGTACTCCATACTTTACTGGTGATAATTGAGATGACTCCCCATTTAAATGAACAAAGTGGTTGCGATCGGACAGGTAGGATCTAAACCATCTTAAAGCCTGCCCTTGAATACCAGTATAGTTTTGTAATCGATCTATGAGTATGTCATGGTCTACAGTGTCGAACGCAGCACTAAGATCAAGTAATACTAGCAATGAGACGCAGCTTTGGTTTGACGCAAGAAGCACGTCATTTGTCATTTTAACAAGGACGATAACGCGGAGCCATATAATTAATATCAGTAATACGCAGCATGCACGATACAAGGAAATGATTAGTAACATCATCGCTTGTACAATATCTATATCAGTAAAATCAATTCCATGCGACATAATTTAATCTAGCGTATGATTAAAACGATGAGTGGGCCCGGTGACGTTTTGTTTGACTCGAAAAGAGTTTATTAGGTCAGTAAACGCAAGTCCTAACACATCATTTGTATTATCAACGTGAATGTTAATGTCTCTGACAATTAGCACTTTATCAACATTAACCAATAGATCTGAGAGGAAATCTGCAAATTATTTTAGGAAATCTGTATATGGCCCTGGCGGTCTATACACAGTAGCCAGAGCAAAAGATAGGAGAGATTTTGTTTGCATATCTAACAGTGTAACATTAAGCAGAAGTATTTTGAATGCGTTAAACCTCCTGTATCCTGTTTTCTGCGTAACATTGAGAATATCACTATATATTGTTGCCACTCCGCCGCCACGACCAGTCTGACAGGGCTCAGTAGCTTGGTGGAGTAGACTCATTTAGACCAATATATTAATTTGGTTTAACCCAGGTTTCAGTCAGGCAGAGTACATCAAAATTATTATCTGTGATCATTTCATTTACAATAACTGCTTTGGGTGCGAGTGATCTAATATTTAGGAGCCCAAGCTTTAAAAATAGTTTTTGTTCATTTATTTTGTGCTTTTCTGGTTTAATCACGATTAGATTTTTTTCTAGATCCTGCATTAAATTTATATTTTGACCTCACTATTCAGGGAACAGACACAGTCTGTATAGATTGGACAACGCAAGTACTTCTATCATTTTAAGTGGGTAGAACAAAAGTCATCATAGTAGTTATTTGAGAATTGGCTTACTCGTCAGATGGAGCGTAGCGTCCTGGAGATGTTGTCTGATACTCTACAGAATTAACTGCTATAATAGTAGGATTGCAATGGGTTGAACAGATTAAGACAAATAGGATTGTAATTTGCTCAGACTCTTCATCAGCTCTTAAAAGTATAAAGTCGACAAAAACTGATAGAGAAGACCTGCTAGTAGAAATTTATACATTACTGTTCAGACTGAAAGCAGAGGGTATAATTGTATACTTTTGTTGGGTACCGGTGCATATCAGGATAGTAGGGAATGAAAGAGCGCATAAATTAGCAAAAGAAGCATTAAAGAAAAACTTGGTGGATGTTGAGGTACCTCTGGGAAGAAATTAGATAAAATCAGTAATTAACAGGAAACTAATAAGAATATGGCAACAAAGATGGGAAAATAGCAGCACAGGTAGTTGGTATTATAATATCGTAAAATCAGTAGGGAAAAAAGAACAGTTTTATGGAAGGCACAGAAAGGAAGAAGTAATGCTTTCTAGATTAAGGATGGGACACACATGAAAATGGTATGTGTGATGTTTCTGAAACAGTAGAGCACGCGTTTTTTGAATGTAGTAATGGTGATCAGCGTAACAGTCTTTTTAGCAATATAAGAAACAGGCCAGTGAGCGATGTGGACCTTCTAGGAAAGGGTTTGAGTGATAATCAGATATTTAAGGTGGTTTTAACATTTTTAGCGCTTACAGGACTAGACCACAGGATTTAGTGTTTGAGGATGAGGATCATGATGCTTCTGCCCATCTAAGAGGTTGAGGAGACCAGTGCAGAAACTTTAGGAGTTTTTTTTGTTTTTATATATATATATATATATATATATATATATATATGTACACTCACCTAAAGGATTATTAGGAACACCTGCTCAATTTCTCATTAATGCAATTATCTAATCAACCAATCACATGGCAGTTGCTTCAATGCATTTAGGGGTGTGGTCCTGGTCAAGACAATCTCCTGAACTCCAAACTGAATGTCAGAATGGGAAAGAAAGGTGATTTAAGCAATTTTGAGCGTGGCATGGTTGTTGGTGCCAGACGGGCCGGTCTGAGTATTTCACAATCTGCTCAGTTACTGGGATTTTCACGCACAACCATTTCTAGGGTTTACAAACCACAACCTTGAGGCGGATGGGCTACAACAGCAGAAGACCCCACCGGGTACCACTCATCTCCACTACAAATAGGAAAAAGAGGCTACAATTTGCATGAGCTCACCAAAATTGGACGGTTGAAGACTGGAAAAATGTTGCCTGGTCTGATGAGTCTCGATTTCTGTTGAGACATTCAGATGGTAGAGTCAGAATTTGGCGTAAACAGAATGAGAACATGGATCCATCATGCTTTGTTACCACTGTGCAGGCTGGTGGTGGTGGTGTAATGGTGTGGGGGATGTTTTCTTGGCACACTTTTGGCCCCTTAGTGCCAATTGGGCATCGTTTAAATGCCACGGCCTACCTGAGCATTGTTTCTGACCATGTCCATCCCTTTATGACCACCATGTACCCATCCTCTGATGGCTACTTCCAGCAGGATAATGCACCATGTCACAAAGCTCAAATCATTTCAAATTGGTTTCTTGAACATGACAATGAGTTCACTGTACTAAAATGACCCCCACAGTCACCAGATCTCAACCCAATAGAGCATCTTTGGGATGTGGTGGAACGGGAGCTTCGTGCCCTGGATGTGCATCCCACAAATCTCCATCAACTGCAAGATGCTATCCTATCAATATGGGCCAACATTTCTAAAGAATGCTTTCAGCACCTTGTTGAATCAATGCCACGTAGAATTAAGGCAGTTCTGAAGGCGAAAGGGGGTCAAACACAGTATTAGTGTGGTGTTCCTAATAATCCTTTAGGTGAGTGTATATATATATATATATATATATATATATATATATGTATATGTATAGCAATACAGATTCATCACACATGTGCGCAAGATATACAGTAGGTGGCGGTAATACTCCTAAGGAGAGAACGGCCATTGTACCAAGAGAAGAAGTGTTATGAACAGAGGCCAACAATAAGAGAAAATCAGAATATACTGTTTACTTTATTTACGTTATTATTGCACACTGTATCACCATTAGCACTTTTTTAGAGCTAAACTATTTTGTTATAACAAATTTATAATTAGTTAAATATCACTGTAAAAAAATGCATTTACATTGAATCACGCAGGACATGCAGACAATTTGGATGCGTTTGCTATACGTTTAGCCACACTAGCAGTGTTGCTCTATTTATAAATACCCACCTTCCACGACACAGCAGCAGCATGGCTACAAGACCTGCCAGGGCCAGCTACACAGGGGCATCCAGCTGTTTACACTATTTTGTAACATAACCAATGCAATGTGATTGGGTTTATTTATAGCCTGACTTGCTCTACCTACGCTTTTAGTAATGTGAACTGCTGATGTGTATGACAGAGAATTCGTCCAATTTTATTACTGTGTAGATAACTGTATGCTTTTGTGCTTTTATAATTTCTAAGCTCCTTACCATCTACACCATCAGAAAAGTGACTGCTGGCCATTGTTTCATATCATCAATCCAAGAGGTAGCGCTGATCAACTTTGAGGATGAGGAACAGATAAAGTTACAACCGTCATTTCAGAGCTGTCCAAATAAAACTGTATTAAACGCATCAAGCTGCGAAACGGAAGTTCGGAGCATCCTCCCTACGCGTACACGCAAAGCATGTGGAGAAAGTTTTATCATCCACGATCAAATATGGTCATATCGCACACCCCTAACAGAAATAAATTGTAGGAGATGATTACTGTGAGACTTCTGTTTAGCACAGCATTAGCACTGTGCTTGAAATTTGTCTGAGTCTCTTCCAGTAACAAGAACTTGAATACAAAACCTGCTAATTATTCACATGAACTACTATCATAAAGCAGCTCTACATTAGGACAGTTTTACAAGTTATAATCTGTGCTAATAATACAGATGTTCCTCATCGATATTCTTTGTCTGCAGAAAAACACACAAAAGAGAGGAAAGTCCGTGCTTGTTTCCGGACAGTACGGAAGGCATTAGGACAGTTTTACAAGTTATAATCTGTCACTTCCAAACCCTCAAAACCAAAGTGCGTCCTCGTGTGACTGACCGGGAACCATCGCAGGAGCATCCACAAACATCCAAACAAGAACCTACAGCACACACAGATCAGCTTGAGTCCGATCCAGTGTTCGATTACACTCAAGTGATGCAAAGTAGTGCTGTTGTGTCAGCTGAGCAGCAGCGACATGTTCGAGGACGCATTCGAGTATTTACCAGTGCAGCCAGAGAGTAGCAGAGCTCAACCATTGAGTAGCGCTGTTGTGTCTCCTGAGAGAAATCCCAGTAGCAGTCCAAAAGATGCGTCTGAACATGTGGCTCTCCCTGCGGGCGCTATGGAGCCATTGCAGAACAAGACATTCAGACAAGAGAAATCAGCACACACAGATCAGCCTGAGGCTCAGCCAGAATACAGTGAGTCTCAGTTATAACTGCTCTGATTCATGTCAATTTCAGTTTGTTATTTCTAGTTTTATTTTTAATCATTAATTCTACTGGCTCCTCACCTGATCTGCACGGGTGTGTTTAGTCGCAAGCAGCTGCTGCTGGAGTTCAGTCAAGATGTATATTAACATGTTGTCATTCTGTGTTTTCAGGATGCTTTGACTCATTTTATGTAGTGAGAGAAAGGATTGGCTCAGGTTGCTCTTGCTCTGTTTATGAAGGAATAAGAAAATTGGATGGCCAAAGGGCATGTTGTCTTTCTGCATAAACCAAACTTTTTGACTCTTTCTGAGTCCTGTCATAAACATCAGTGTTTACAGTTTTGATCAAAACACTAAGTGCAAATAACCCGCCTTGTTAGCAAAGGCTTTTTACACTAACTCCACCCACCAAGGTGTGATTGGGATAGTTAACACTGCAAAAAGACGCCTGTTCAACATCAGTTTTAGTGGTGTGGATGGTAAGGCATGTGCTTTTTGACACGATCGACATGCATTCGAACCCGTCTTTTGCCAAACATTTTTTCTCCCTTTTCAAATCTCATATCGCATCGGAAAGGCATTTATTTTCAATAAAAATGAAGGAAATAATCAAAAAGTTGAAAATCAAGTATCGGGTATGGTTAGGGTAGGTGTAGGGAGGGCTTTTATTGTCCCAATAAGGTGGCATCCATTTAATAGTCTAATTTGAATTAAAACTATAATTTACGCACAATACGTTATTATCGCGTACTGTTTTATAATGTACTACAATACTGAGGTGCAGATAATTGGCATGATTTGCAATAATAAGTATAACTAGTAGAAAATCTTGCTATTTTAACATAGTGTAAATAGAATCTATAGCTGTTGTGACGAGTCGGCTGCCTCCCCCCTTTCTATCATCACCACCCCGTCCTGTATTCGCCGCCCTTCACCAGGCTCCCGACGGGAGTGGGTGTGTGAGAGAGGAGGGGCGCTGAAACAGCCAGGGCTGGCGGCGTGTGATGAGGCGCACCTGATGTGAATAGAGCCTCATCACCGCCGCCGTTAAATGCCGAACGCACCTCTCCTCGGGAGACCGGTCTCTTCCCCGTGCATGCACGCTGGTGTCCTCGTGGGTCCAGGAAGGGAGCGTCGAGGAGGACTGTGCCGCACCCGTTAGGCGGCTGACGGGCCAGGATGCCGGGCCGCCGAATCCCCCAGAAGCGCCGGGAACCCAGGAGATGGACGAAGCCGCGCAAGAGACGCCGCCGCCAGTCACTCGCTCCCGGCCCCGAGAGGGGAGCGCGTGCGGCCACCGGACTCCGCCCCTTCCCTGACGAACACTACCCTCCTTCACTAGCCCCGCGGCACAACGAGGACACCAGATTCCCCGTTTATTTGGACACTTTTCCCCCTTTGGACACTTTTGTACATTTTATTGTTTAATAAAAACCTCTCCGAGGCTTGACGCCACACCCACTGTGTCTGTCGTTGGCTCCTCCCGCCACACTAAATAGCATATCCTTAAAAAACACTACTATTTGCACTAAGTGTAAATAGCCTCTATCGCTATTTACACTTAGTGCAAATAGCCGCTGCCTTTAAAAAATGTAATTGTGCACAAATGTGGTGTTTTAAAAATTTAAAGCCATGTGAATAAAGGCTTTTTAATTTTTTCACACTAATCGAGTGCCTTGGATTAAACGTGGAGTTGTTTTATTATATTTATTGTCTTTTTACAAAGCATTCTGTTGCAACTTTTGCCTATGGTTTTAACAAAAATACTCCTGAAAAAACAATTAAACTAACGTAAATTTCAAACATTAAATTGTTAAAGACAAGTAAACATTGAGTAATAAAATCAGGTACAGGAATTGAAATCAAAAGTTTAAAAACAAGGCATAGTTTTCTTTTCATAAATAAAATATCTATTAATCTTCACTGAAGTTACTAAAATATTCAGTCAAGATCTGTGGATGATTTTATGTTGTTCTTTAACATTAATGACTGTTAGTACTTGTTTATAGGCTGCTGTCGCTTTAACACCGAATGCACACGGATCTAAAAACGTAAGACAAACGTCTGTGTTTACTGACATAATTTTGTGCATATTGTTCACAAAATTTGAAAGAGAAGTCAGTTCTGCCCTGGAACTGCCTTTTCTGCAGTGGAAATGCACTGAACTGTTTGAGCACGGACACAGGCCAGGAACCCACACCAGGGCCGTGGTTCTCTGTGCCTGCGCTTCAGATATGTGCACGGCATGCGAAACAGTGCGCAAGTTCTTTCCCTTCTTGTGTTTAAATGGTTTAAAATCACATTAAATTGCAAACTTGGGAATCGTTAAGCAGAACTGAAATGCATGTCTCATCAAATACCCGGTTCTTGGGAATTTTAAACTGGTTCTAAAATGGAAGCAGTTTTCGCTACCCAACCTTATACATAAGTTCTATTAAGTACATTTAAAGTTCATTGGTTTCTTCTTTAGTTTCCTCACTCTTTATTTAGGAGATTTACACTGTTGGGAGTCAGCTAACCTTTTGTCAATCTCTGTTCTTTAGGCTGTTTTTTTCAAACCCATGAGTGAAGAGGCAACTATAATGTTGATGCTGCAAGATGATCCAACTTGTGACCATCTTGTGCAATTATATGATTGGTTTATCATGGAGGAACAAGATGTCTTGATAATGGAGTATCCACATCCCTGTATGACCTTGTTTAACTACATCCAACAAAACAGAGGTCACCTGACCAAAGCAGCAGCAAGACGCATCATGCAGCAACTCATTGTTGCTCTGCTCAGCTGTAATAAAAGTGGTGTTTCCCATTTTACATATACAGGGAAGATTCTGCTCAATACTGAGACCTTTCACCTAAAGCTAATAGACTTTGGGTCTGCACAGATCATCACAGGAACAGGTGAGGACTTATCTAATAAAGTTCACTAATGATGTTTTACTAAGCACTGGAAATACTCTATTTGCAGCATATGGAGAACTACCTTTAGCATCTTTGTCCAGAGAGGATGCTTTAAGGCAAGAAATTTTAAGTGTACGGTCTGTGCTGGATACTCTCATTCAAGGACGTTTGCATTGGGAACAAGCACACCTGTCCAGAGGTGAGACCAATAACAAGAAAAAAAAGAAAATAACATTGCTTGAAAAACATCTAAATAAATGCAGGCAAAATGTTTTTATGAGTGCCAGTAAGGACAAACATGACTAATCAGCTCTTCTGAAAACTTTCACAGAATGCATAGATCTTCATCAGAAATTTGAGAACAGATGGCCAGAGGAGACCTTAGAAGAGATATTATGACACGCCTGGCTTAGCAAAAAGCTTCCAAAAAGAAAGAAGAAAAAAAGAAACTGAAAAAAGTAAGCATGAGAAAAAGATGAGTTTTTTTATCAATTCAAGCCTTTTAAGTCAAAAAGACATTGTTTCACAGGTAGATGTTCCCCTGTTCAGCTGCAGCTCCTCCAGTGCCTATTGCTCAGCTGCAGGATCATCAGCCGGGGAGCAGCTCTCATCCACAGTTCATTCCTTTAAAGGAGTCATATGACGTTGCTAAAAAGAACGTAATTTTTTGTATTTGGTGTAATGCAATTTTGTATATGTGTTTATGCAGTTTAAGGTAAAAAAAAAACACATTATTTTCCACATACTGTACATAATTTTTGCTCCTCTATGCTCCGCCTTTCTGAAATGCGTTGATTTTTACAAAGCTCAGTGGTGTGCCCTGATTGGCCAGCTATCCAGTGCGTTGTGATTGGCCAAATACCTCAAGCGTGTGACGGAAATGTTACGCCCCTTACCGTATTATGATACCGTATTGTGATGCCATGTCCCGGTGCGACAACCAAAAACTATAAAACCCATTATAAACGAGGCATTTGTTGCATCCAGTGGGGACATAATTACTGATTATATGAATGACTTATACTGTCTTTTTACACGTCGTGTTGCATCTTGCCGAGTAAGCATTACCATGTCTGCATTTGTGATCAGAGAAATGACAAACAACAAGCACTACTCTACACTGCTCAAAACTTGCGTTTGAATAGTCAGTGGCAAATTCTTTAAATAAGAAAACATATTTACAGGCTGTGAGTCAGAAGCACCAGACTGTCCTTGCAAAGTTGGAATTGCCCCACTTTATAGAATCAGCCTTTGTGCATAGCTGGCAGGCTACTCCCAGGTTCAAGAAATAGTCCTCCGTAAAATGCGCTGCACACACTCTAATATTTGGGTTGAACTGTTCTGGAACAATATTGTAAATACAAATTAACCACTGAGTTGTGTCCTCTTTTGGAAGCCCAAACAAAGTACTTTCGCTTTCACAATGAAACACAGCGTCTCCAGGACATGGCGCCAGCGGCAGCAACAATAATGCAGTGAGAATAATAGTTCCACCTTCTTTCATTGTGTATACATTTGGGCGGTGTATTGCAAATCTTCCCACACCGTGATGTAGACATGTGAGGGCGTGTTTGAATGAGCCGTTTTAGGAGGGGGTGGTCGAGTCTTAACTTTTATAAAGAATATCTCTTTTGTTTTGAGACTTTAGTCTTTGAAACTTCAGGGATCTTATCTATGCACAATCAGCTTGTAACACTCCAAAGAGAAAGGAAAAATGTCTCCCTTCCACCCCTGCAGCTGGGCCTCAGGTTAGATGGTGCTAGCCCAACATTTCCCCTTTCTCCAGAGCCAAAAGCTGCTCTTTTCAGCCTTTTGAGCAGGTCTTTCAGCTATGGGGTTAGAACTGTTCCTTTATTCCAGTGATCCACAAATGAATGTGAAGAGTTTCACAAACACAACTCTGCTTAGCATTTATTTGCGAATCGCTTCTTGAGCATTTGTGGATCACAGCATGCTTTGTGTATTTCGAAACATTTCTAGCATCAAGACCTGCACACAAATCCACAGACAGGTGGACTCCACCCACTGTATACTGCAGACCAATCGTAGCATGTTCTCGCTACAATCAATCATGTTTGGCTTTACAATCAGGGCTCATCCTGGAATAACTCTGCTCATTCATCTGCATTGGCTGAGATAGGAATTATAAGGTCCATAAAAAGTGGTGCAGTAAAAGATATTTAACATTTAGATTTCATTAGACCATTAGATTGTTTTATTCGCCTTTGAAAAAGAAATAGCTCTCCTTATAGGAACATATTGGATAGATATGTTATGAAAGTGTTATATTATGAGACAGAACAGACTACTAAATAATTAGATTCAGTTAATAGATCAAATTACTGTCACACAGCAGCCAACAGTATTTCCCAATTCTTCAGTCAAGCAGTTTTAATGATGGATATAAGCAGCTCTGTGGATCTATTAAGCATTATAACTATTTTAATCAACCGAAAGTTCAGGGCTTAGCTGAAGGTAAGTTAACCATGTTTCTGGAATACACCCCAGGGCTATATAGAAAAGCACACATTTTTTTTCAGCATACACACAGAAGAGATAGCTGGCAAATATTAACAAAATTGCTTGTCTGAGTGTTGATTTCATCGCTTACTGCACCTTTAAGGCCAACATTTTTTTTTTTTTACCTTACAATGGAAAACCATGATTGTTTTGCTTACTGCACATTTGCTGTATTGCAGCGTGAAATCACAAGTAGTCTGTAATTATTTTAGTATGACACTAACACACTGTGTAATTACTAATTGGGAAAATGTGCAGTCAGTTTTTGGTATTTGTAGTTTGTTCCATAAACACTAGATTAGGCAACCAATCTAAAGTAGATATTACCTTTTAGTGCCAGCTTGTAACACACACACACACACACGGAGAGAGTGAGGGACATGTGTACGCAGCAGAAGAGCCCATGTGCGTTTTTGACGCCTTGATAAATCTTATGCGTATGGTGGCTTGACAATCTTATTAACACTGAATATGAATGTAGCTGATATATAAAATGTGCCACCTGTGGACATCATGTTTATGTTGATAAAATGAACGCGTACCTTCGACCGAGTAGGACCATGACCAAATATAAGAACCGACTGAGACAGAAGATTTCATATCCTGATATACTAATAGTATATTTGTTACAATTAAATGTGTTATAATAAAATAATATTACATATAAAAACTGTTATGCATACAATATTTTTAAGTTTTCAGAAGTAATAAAACACATAATTGACTTCCGTGGAGGGAGGACCTCTGCGTTTCCTTCTGTCATCCACTAGATGGTGTTCTTGTAGTACTGTTTTTGCTTTCTGCCTACACGTGCACCTGTCTGGAAGTGGAGTTGTTTTGTTTTCCTGTTAACGTTACACTTTTCTACTGGTTTCCAGTTGGTCTCTCATTGATGCTGACCTATGGTTTGGACTTGTAGGCTGCTGTTTTCCAAGGCTGTGAACAACGCTGAGTGCAGAGTCCATTAATACACTTAGTAACACAATTTATTACCGTGAAAAAAGAATTGGACATTGTCTATGAGGCACAGTATATATTCACTAGCTGATGGCATCTGCTCTGGAATCTCATAGAAGAAATTTCGCAAATGAGCTACACATTCAATTTTCTTTTTAGTGACTTTAATGATGACAACATGATTTCCACAAATGTTCAGTAAACAGTTACATTGACTATTATTAATTATCAGAACAATTCTTCCATCAAGTTCATTGTTCTAACTGTAGGCTGTGTACAGGTGCCAAGAGAATTTCTACATAGTGCACTGAAATGGAATGAGCTGCCACAGATTTTATAAGGGCTCTGAATGCAGCTCTTTACCTATCTGCTTAATAAATGCTTTTAAGCTCAGTGAATAGCTATATATAAAAGCTTGTTAGAGTTTGTTTGCCATTAACAGTTTGCTTTCAATCTAAGGTAAATCTCAGGATTCTTGTCTTTACTCATGCTTTTTTCCTGAACTGCACACATTCCAGAGGTTGTGATTTATTTTACACTGCTTATACTGCATATTTTTCCCAAGGCAAAACAGCAGAATTACTCAGCCCGTCATACAGATATCAAATATTCTTAGTTTCATTTGTAATTTTTTGCTTACTCCTTAAATGATAGATGTTCTTGAACTGCATAAATTATGGGCAGTGTCATGACAAAAGGTTGAGAAATGAGTGGAAAATATGTGCAGAGAGCACAAGAACATACAAAATATATTTTACTGTTTATTTTACTGAACCCTATTCATGTCTTTATTTTTTTTTTTTAATAACTTGGTATTGTTCAACCGTTTAAACCTCTTTTTCAACATTTTTATTATTTACTTAAATTTACTTTGAGTATTTTCTCAAAGTTTTAGTTTCAAAATGCACTTGTCTCAAATGAATCCAATTTGTAACTAGTTGCATTCATAAAAACATAATTCAAACAATATTTCCTTAACAAATGTTCCTTGTAAGTCTGTGATGGACACAATATTCTGATAAATTATCATAAAAATGCCTCAGAATGATATTCAACAGCTGGGAACTATAACTCAAATCTTTAAAATCCCACCTGCTGTTTTAATATTATTTATACTTTCTCCTGATGTCTGTATTAAAGCCAGTTTTCAGTCTTTTGGAAGCAATCTAGTGAAGTAATACATTCTGTTCCTGATCTGATCTCAATAGGAAATAACGTTAACGTAAATTTTTTATCGTTTATCGTCTAATTTTGTGAGTCACTGTCTAATAATTCTTAAGCCAATATGTTATTATGTCTAGGGCTGCGTTTCCCAAAAGCATCGTAAGCCTAAGTAGATGGTAGAATCATTGCCACCAATGGTCTCCCTGCGATCTCACGATGCTTTGAGAAACGCCGCCCAGGTACATCAGCATAGTTACAACTGTACCAGCACTGCACTACCACTAGATGTCACCATATCATTTACGCAAGATGTAGAGGAACCTTTTGAAAGTTGTGTCTTTTTGCCCCAATAAATTGGCATATTATGAAAAACTATCAAATTAATTCAGATAATTCAATTCAGCAAAGTTGTGGTTATTTGTCCCATTAAATAGCCTATGCATATTATGAAAAACTATAAAAGTAATTCAATTAAGCATTTTCAGGAAGTCTGCAGTAAATAATAATAAATCCAGTCCTCCACAACTCACCTCATGTTTTCACTAAATCAACAACTGCAATTCTAGCTATAAGGTATCTAGCTTATATCATAACAATGTATTTTTTTTTATTTACTTTGGTTTCCAAAGTATTTTAATAATGCTTAATAATACAGGCAAGGTATATTTATAATTTAGCGTATATCTGAGGAACACAGAACATCATCTTGGCAGTTAGAACATCAACAAAATATTCTATCGACCAAATATTATTTATTCAAAACCAAGAGGGATGAAATACACAAACAGCTAATGATACTGGGGAAACACACACACACACACACACACACACACAAACTCGGATTTTGTTTTGGATACTTGTTTTTGAAACCAAGCAATGCTTACGGTTGCCTCAACGTGCAGCACATGACACGGAACAAACACTGCAGCCAAGGAACTTGTAATGAGACACTCACAGTCATTATGGATGTCATCCGGCTGGCTCATATTGTAACTGACAGGTGAATCTAAGACATGTATTTCCTGGTTACATGATTTGATCAG
Source organism: Barbus barbus (assembly GCF_936440315.1). NCBI lineage: Eukaryota > Metazoa > Chordata > Actinopteri > Cypriniformes > Cyprinidae > Barbus > Barbus barbus. The sequence continues at coordinate 25,694,257 of NC_136733.1, forward strand.
ACCTTGAGATGTGTCACTAATCAAATGCATATAATAGCCTAGTAATGAGGTCACTGCCAAAGTACCGGAAAATGTAGGCTACTTTGTTTAAAGTTAGTTTGGCATACCAAAAGTTAACCATAAGGCTACAATAGGATCTTCTAGAGTTATAATATTAATAGTCCACTATTAAACGTGAAGTTAAAGGTGTCATAGGTAATTATGGAGAATAGAAACGCACTAGTTATTGTGTTGGGCTACATAAAAATTACACCGATCTGATACTATTAAAATTGAATCTGGTGGTCTTTTGGGTTTCCTCCAGTCTGTTTTAAACCATCTCGACTTAATCGATTAGTGATCTTCATAATTTCTATAATTAGCTTTTGGGTTATTATGCGGAGGCTAGTTTAATTAAAAAATAAATAAAATAGGCTATCTGTACAGACATTTGCGATTATTGCAATTATTATACACACATTTGTGCTGTAACAATGACTGGTTTTGAAAATGCTAATAAAACAGAAAATAAAATGAAACTACTGGTAAAAGTCGAACCAAATTAAAATAGAGAAAAGATACTCTGAAACCTCGTGTGTTAACTGCAGGCTCCTTCAACATGCGATGCCCCCTCTCTCTGAACAGCATGCAATAATTGATGCGTGTGTGCACATACATGAGTGTTTTCTGTGGTTCAAGTCTCTTGCGGAAGAGGTCGCACGTGCACCTCCGCCACAGAGGGAAAATCCTCCTCCAGTCAGTCTCGCGTGTCTCACTTCTATGGAAATGAATTCCGTGTAGTCTGCCTCGCGCCACCGCCGTTCGGAAATTGAATGGGATATAGATTGTGATCCCGGAGGGAAACCGCAACACCTGTCTCGTCTAATAATATCTTTCTCTCCTTTATTCTGTAATCCATTGTCTCCTCGCGCAGATCACCTTTCAACAGTAACCTTGTATTAAATTAACACCCTCTACTGTTAATCAGACCTGGCATGGCCTAGAAAGTTGTGACATTTCCCATCTCAAAGGTTTGTGGTGACATTCAAAGGCCATCAATGCGCAGTTCAATTTGTAATTCATACCCGGTTGCAGAGTCTTTATATCTAATCACACCACCTGAAAACACGTTCCCTTTTGTTCCCTTTTACACTAAAACCCCAATATTCATTTGGAAACTGGGTTTTTAGGGTGGGATTGAATATGTTGAGGCTTGTGCCAAGATATTGTTTTACTGTGTGACTGGACTGGTCTCATCCACGTCTGGTCAGTTGTGGATATCCGTGAGATAAAAACTGGGCCATTTTTTATTTATGCTTCCTGCGACTTGGTATTCAGCAAAACTGAGAAGTGATTTAGGGGCAAGAGAAAGTTTCAAGCAGCTATGTCACCTGATTTGGATTGAAAGAACTTGGGAAAAAAACTCTCTCTCCCCACCCCCACAGAGAGGAAGACCGCCCACACCACAGACAGTCGGCCCGAGACCCCTTATACACTTAAAAAGAGGTGGCACTCTGAGAGCAGCGTTCATTCAGCACTGCCTGAGTAAGAAGATTACTTTTGCACTGCTCGTCTAGATACTCTTTCTCTGTTTAAACATGCTAAGGATGCTAAAGCGCCAGCAGCTCCACCCGGGAATGATTTTATTACTCTTATGGCTCTGTTATTTGATTGAAGATCAAAAAGTGCAAGGTGAGTGCACTTTTTTCTTTCTTTTTTTGCTGTATATTTGTTTCTTCAAAAAAAAATTTTTTTAACGCTTTAGATATGTGTCTGGTCTACAGTTCATTTACAATTAAAGTAATTCTTTAGAATGAAGGGAACTGCTTAAATGCAAGACAACTGTAAAGTTTTGTTCTTGGCTCGCGCTTGTGTCCGAGACAGGTGCGTCCTTACATGCACCATTATTTAAAAAAAAAAAATCATCCAGAATTTACTATGCTAAATTAAGAGATTACGAGCATTTTATCGTTATCTAAAATAAATGCCCAAGATTGTCAAAATTAGAGGACACCAATATGCATCTCGAAAATAATAATAATAATGTTTAATAATCTATTAATATGATAGTATCATTGTCTAGCAATAATGTGAAGAATAAGTATTTTGTAAATATGCATATTTAGCGCACCCTCAAATCAACCATTATGCATTAGACATTCGATTGTATTTTTCTCAAATAGTAGGTAGTGAAATTAGACACTGCCTACCTCGTCTGCCCCCCCCCCCCCCCCCCCCCCCCCAAAAAAAAATCTGTGGACATAATGCAAAAAAATTGTACCATTTTAATGCATTTAATTATTAGAATCGCTTTGCGTATTTGTCACCAAATGGGCACGATCATTTTGGAGAACAAAGTTTGATGAAGCTCGCGTGACTGTATGATTTAATTGGATTGTCTGGCGCGTGGTATCCCCGGCGCGAATGCCTAATTTAATACATAAACACGACTGATTCCCCTCAGGGTTCAAAACATCTCTGAACCTTCTTGTAAGCAGCGGATAAATGCGTTTGTGTTGCTAAAAGCAGCGTTTGGAACGCTCCTGTAAGTGTGCTGAAACATGATGAGCGCAGACAGTTGGCACAGAGCGCTCGAGGAACTGGAGTCTAGACTGCCATGCACATTGTTTAAATAGGTACGAGTCTGTCAATCTGCCACTTACTTTAAGACAATAAATCTCTGCACGGTCATAACATATTCGACGACAGGAAAAGCATATTCCCGAGCAGACCTGGAGCCCTTGAGTTGTCTGGGTGAAGGCATGCAAGTGTAAAATAGTCGCATTACGTTGGGAAAAATCAGACAAAATACAGCGGGGGAGGGGGAGCAGGAGAGCTCCAGCTAATACAGGCTGCACGTGTTGTGTCTGGGTCATTGCCTTCAGACTTTAATACCACTGGCTCTTTTCTTTTTGTTTACAGCTGGTAACTGCTGGCTCCAGCAAGGCAAGAACGGGAGATGTCAGGTCCTCTACATGCCTGGGATGAGTCGAGAGGAATGCTGCCGGAGTGGGAGGCTCGGTACATCTTGGACTGAGGAAGATGTGCCAAACAGCACATTATTCAGGTGGATGATCTTCAATGGCGGGGCTCCAAACTGCATACCTTGTAAAGGTAGAATCCCATGTTTGTTTGTTGTGGAAACGACCAGTAACGTGTTGCTATTATATGTCATGCAAACATATTACATGCGTAATTAAAAAGTGGAAATAATAATAAAAAGTTACTGTGCCTCAGTGGTCAGTGGTCTCTCTCACACCATCTTTACCTTAATATAAAGAAAGTTAAACAAATAAAATGAAATGACAAGAGATTAACAATATGTTACGAATGTGTAATCAAAATTCAGCCACTTCAAATATCATGTTCCTGTCTGACTGAATTTTAGAGACATGTGATAATGTGGACTGTGGGCCCGGGAAGAAATGTAAAATGAACAGGAGGAGTAAGCCTCGCTGCGTCTGCGCCCCAGACTGCTCCAACATCACCTGGAAGGGGCCGGTGTGCGGCTCAGACGGGAAAACATACCGAGATGAATGTGCTCTTTTGAAATCCAAATGCAAAGGGCACCCGGATCTGGAGGTGCAGTACCAAGGCAAATGCAAAAGTAGGTAACACACTGCTTTCACACACAAAAAAGATACTGTCTAACCTTGAGCGAGATTTCAGAAGCTGTATCCTACAATTTATACTAAATAAAGCCAGCGCTAAAATACACTAAAGAATAAAGAAAGATTTTGAGAAACTTGGTCATTGGTTGTGAAAATCTTCCCTTCTCATCCTCACAGAGACATGTCGTGATGTCATGTGTCCGGGAAGCTCGACTTGTGTGGTGGACCAGACAAACAACGCATACTGTGTGACATGCAACCGCATATGCCCAGAGGTTATGTCTCCGGATCAGTACCTTTGTGGCAACGACGGGATTGTTTACGCCAGCGCATGCCATTTGAGGAGAGCCACGTGCTTGCTTGGCAGATCCATTGGAGTGGCATATGAAGGGAAATGCATCAGTGAGTGTCAACATAAATTTTAATTGTTTCATTTAAATGAGAAAAGTTGAAAATGGAGAAATGGTGGAATTTGTTTTCAGTTCAGAAAACTGCATAGGCAACAATGGCGAAATCCCAAATGAATTCCATTAGTTCCATTAGTCTTTCGTGACAATCTCAATTGTGATTATTATTTGCAAAGGAAAGTCATTGGCGTCTAATTGTTTCCTGATGTTGGCAACATCATCTCGTGTGTTATAACAAACTGAGCGTGACTTGCCTACAGCTCTCCACAACAACAACAAACATTTATGAATTGTCTTTTTAGAGGCCAAGTCATGTGATGATATCCAGTGCAGCGTGGGGAAGAAGTGTCTATGGGATTCCAAGATGGGTCGTGGGCGCTGTGCAGTTTGCATGGAGAAGTGCCCAGAAAGTCGATCGGAGGAGGCCGTGTGCGCCAGCGACAACACCACATATCCCAGCGAGTGCGCCATGAAGCAGGCCGCTTGCTCTTTGGGGGTTCTCCTGGAGGTTAAGCATTCAGGATCTTGCAACTGTAAGTAATACATCTTAAAAGACAATCCAATGCTGCCCCCAGCAACCACCTCCCCAAAACCTCCCACCCCTCCAAATAACGCCTCTTCATTCCCTTCCTGCTGCTAAGAGTTAAGTTACAGAAAGGACTAATGATTGGAAGTTCTTTGCATGTCCTCTTTGGCTGGCTTCATTAATTTTGTATTTTCTTGAGAAGAAAAAAAATGAAATGAAAAGAGAAAACAAAAAACATTTATTTAAAAAAGAACCCACAAAATCAATGGAAATCAATGAATATGATGTAAAAAGAAATGTTACAAAGAGCTCTTTCCAGGAGTCCTTTGACATACTAATTTTCTTCATTTAACTAATAAGAAAACTTCTGCAGTTAGTGACATTCGAATTCTAGTTCAGTCTGACCTGCTACTGACCAGCAGTTGAGGTCACATTTCCCCTTTGTCATAGTGTAAATGTAGAGACTTATATAATCATATCAGTTTGTCAATTCCATATTCATGGTTATCATGTAAGTGTTTTATGAATGATGTTTTTTGTTTGATTTCTGCTTTTGGCTGTAATCGATTCTTTCAAATGCACTATGACATAAACAGCTCTGAGGGTTTGAAAAGACATGAATCCTTTTCCTTATACTCACATAAGGTGATTGTAACATTGGTGCCGTTGTTTAAAAGTTACCTAGACTACCTATTTCGACAGATGGTGCACTAGCTTTGAGAATGGATCGATGAAGCTAGAGCTGCCATCAATGAGGGAATACTTACATTCCGATTTGTGCTAGTGAACGAATCAAACATTCAGTGTGAACGAATGGCTTACCTTAACGTTCTAGTGCCTTAAGGTATGTACGTCATTTCAAGGGACCAACTTTATGATCACCTCATGGTTTGAATGACTACAGCATTTTACAGTTTGCAGGACAAGAATATGTTATTAGTAGAGCAATGCTTTCTGTTAGACATTAGTGAGGTGAATTTGTGTGTGCATTCCTGCTGTGGTTGTGTTGTCCTATTTGTTTGTGAGGGACTGCATATTTGTTTCATTGCTTTGCCTGTGTCATTTTTTCAATGTAAACTTTTATGTAGAAAATATATATCTATATTACATATACCTCAGAACTGTGCCATTGCTTGACCACGTAGCTACGGTCGGCCGGTGCACAACCCGTGCATTCAAACTAATTGATTTAGACACGAAACCAGAAAAAAAAGCACCCATTCATGGAATGCAAGAGCACTTTTTTGGTCTTGATTCAGAAATCTGCCAAACACACCTGAGCCATTAAAGCCTCTGATTAGCCCTGTCCCGTTACACCGCTGACTTCCTTCATTATGTACAACTTGTTGCATAATTTTGGGAGCCAGAGCACCTGCTCAAGCTGTCAAGTAGCCTAGATTGTCAGAGGCTTTGGGATAAAGACAAATACTCACGTACATTCTGCGCTGTTGTGGTCTATATTCATGCAACAGCTACCATGTATTCTCCCATATAGCCATTACTGAAGACCAGGAGGATGATGACGATGAGGACGACCAGGACTACATGGCTTATATCCGATTATCACCTGTACTGGATGGATAAAGCACCATCAGCCAGTGGAACAGTCCTAGGGCAAGGAATCATGTCCACACTGTACATGTGTATGCTAATTTATTTTTCAGAGAAAAAGAAAGAAGTATACATGTAGTTCAGTCTGCTTGATGTTTATTTATACAGTGTTCTGTTTTATAATTTATACATTTACAGTGTCTGGCTTACTTGTCTATCATGTTATTTTGTTTTCACATGTTGTCTTTCCCCCTTTTTCCCCCTTTTTTTTATTATTATGACCGAGAAATATATTTGTCCAAAGAGAAGCAGTGTTATTTATTGTGAGGTAAAATGCTATCATGTAAAGTGTGAGTCTTCTGCAAGCTGTAAATTGCATTCCCTGAGCTGTATAAACGCTTATCAATGTCAATTCTGTATCACATATGTTTATTTCACACATACCTGCATGTTAGCTTGTGAGTTTATTTATTGGAAAAAAAATGGAAACGCATAGGGAAAAAAAATGTCACTCTTTAATGTACATGTATATTTTTGGTTTTGTTTACAGCTCAGTGTAACTGACCAAAGGGATTTTCTTGAACGTTCTTCAATGTTTTTGTGATATGGTGCAGCAGGATAACATTGAAAATGAGCCGTTTCTGATATAGGAAACCCCTGATGATTCACTTGTACAAAAAGCAGCCCGTCTTCAACAGCAACAGTCTGACTTTTGACAATGGGGCAGAAATTAGCAGTGGGTTATACTTATTAGAGAAAACTGTGCCATGCAACTTTGTCTTTTTTTTCTTGCCAATATTCTGCTCTATATTGCTCTTGCAGAGCTAAAGAAAAGGTCATTAGAGGACTCCGTATCAATATATAAAACATTCGCTTTTTCACTGTTTTCACTTTGTTGTCAAAATGCATTTTTATTTTCAGACATCTCAAGATAAAAAAACAAAATTCAGTTATAAATATATAGTTTTGTATTTTTTATGTAAATGTCATATGTATATACAAAGTTTGATGTATTTGTACAGATATTAAGAGTGAAATCAATAATAAAAAAAAACTTGAACAAATGGTCACTGTGGTATGAATTTTATTAAGAATTGAGTTCTGTCCTTAGCTGATACCATGCACCCATTCATTTATTATTATTCTCATTATTTTGTATGTAATCAAAGTGTCCTTTATTGCTTAAGCCTTAAGGCCATTACATAAGTTTTTAACTGCTATCAAGAATCTACTGCCAGAAAACCCACATCTTTTTTCCTCCCACAATTCAACTAGTAGGAATATAAATTGAACTAAATTAAGCCAAAATATTACCAACATATCTTTGAGTTTAGGCTTCTATTTCAGAGCAATCAATTGTTAAACTCTGTACAAAGCTTGTAAAACAACAGACAAACTGGTGACAAAAATCAATCACAAACAATCCTACTTTACATCTGATAAAGCAGAAATTGCACTGCATTTTGGCTGAAAGGCTCTGACCTCACACAATCACAAAATTCACATCATATCACTGAGCCCCTGTTATGCTTCCGGACTCCAAACATTGCTCTTTCCTATTATGCAAAGCTTCTCATGAATTTATCTGGTGCGGCTTTGCTCGGTTCTCAGTTTCTTAAATGTATAAAATCCCTTTTTTTTTTTTTTTTACATATAGGGCTTTTATAAGGCAATGGTGTCATGTCCAGATCAATTAGGTAAACTCTGTCACATCAATGACTCATTCTGACTTAAAACATGAACCATATTTGAATGATTCCAGGCAATGCAGATCTGTAATGTGATGTAAAATGAACATGGAAAGTATAGTACCAGACTGTGCTAATGTGCTAGCAGAGATGACAGAGTAAAACGGTCACTGCTTTTTCAACTGAATGTCATTTGAAGCGGGCAGGTGTTTTACTCATCTGGGCTCATCCCTGGAGAAGCATGAGAGTAAACATATCTAGCCGCGTTCAGTCTTTGAAGCTTGACATTTACCTCATCCTCCCATTTCAGAAACATTAACACTAAACTGTCTTCAAGAGGGTTTGGAGGGTGGAAAAACGAACCACCTGACAAGATGAATTATTTTCTGAGGAAACAGAGAGATGGCATTTCAAAGCACACGGCTAGCACAAACAACAGCAGCTACTTCAGTAATAATAAGTGCTAAATACTCCCACTAGCACAGATATGGTGTCATTCCAAAGATTCTGAGTGAAGTAACATCCAGATTCGGGAAAAGGAAGCACAGTAAAACTCAAGAGTTGTAAAGATAGTTTATTAGATGCATAGAGTATATTATTTTTACAGGTCTGTTAAAGATAACACAGACAGGCAGAAACGGGATGTCTACTTGGTCGACCTTCTAGTCCTTTTGTCCCAGGAAAAGTTTGCTCCATATGACTTCACTCTCGGCTTTGGGACCCTCTTTTCTGCTATATCATAACTCCAACCTGTAAAAATAAACAGGCCCAGAGCACGGTCAGCCAAGTATATCTTAGAGGCTGGATTTGGGAGCTGTCCACTGCTGTTGAAGTGCAGTGTAAACACCAGGCCGGAGAAGACAGGGTGAGGATAAATGTGAATCTTTATGCCACAAACACAAACTCCTTTTCAAAGCCGAGCATCAGCTCCCTCGAGGGACATTTTTGGATGCGATTCTGATGGGATGATTGTAGTGTTTAAAAAATATGGTCACGATAGCGGAAAAATGTTTAAATGGATTACCGTTCTTCTCTGCGAAAGCGATAGCATCCTCCTTAGTGCTGAACGCAAGCACCATGTTGGACAGGGGATCTGCCCTGGATTGGGAATAATAAAATAAAATAAAAAAATCACTTCAGACACTGGATTTCTTTTTTGGCAACTCAAAAATCATGATTATTATGATGTCCACTCACGTGGAGGCCCAGCCCATCAGTGGGTTTTCCCAGCGTTCCCTGGTGTCAAAATCCATCTTCCACTTATGGGTATTTTTGACGCCAGACTGCATGGCAGTGCGGGCGGGCACAAAGATGCGGACCTTGCGGGTCTTAATATGCTCCTCGGGAACGCCAGTCAAAGTTGTGATGTCCTGGCAAAATGAGGGAGACAAAAGAAAAGCCTTAATGTGTAGTTTGCCAAAAATAAGATTCACATTTGTGCTCACATAAAAAAAAAAAAAGCATAAAAAGCTATGCTGTTCTCCCAAAGGGCATAAAAGCCCAAATACTTCCTTTTTTGAATGCAGACGCGTACTTGTCTAGACAAGCTAATTTCTCACACTCTCAAAATGCATTTAGACAGTCTACTGTGATCCTCACCGCAGGTCAGAAACCTGGGCTTTCAGATGTGAAGGTGAAAAGAACTCTGCAAACTTGAAGTGAATAGTACATTAAACTTAAAGTGTTCGCTCTGAGCAGGTGAATCATTCAGGGCACCAGTCTGTCTTCATTGCTGGATTGAATTCTTCCACTGGCAACAACATGATTCAAGAGTCATGTCCAATGTATTTAAACCAAGTTGTTCAAACCCATCAATACAAGGGCTGAAAAAAAAGAAAAATCAATTTACCAAACTGTTCACAAAAAAAGAATTACAGAAAAATACTGTAAAAATACTTAATTTACCATATAAGGTCAACAAAAATTGTAAATGGTTTAACAATTATATAGCATTATATGTAATTTTACCTTAAAATACAGTGATATGTTTTTGCAAGTAAAAACTATGAATAGAGTAGTTTACAATGAAAAACAATCTGCATTCCCAGATGTCCTTGTATGACATCACATTTGATTATATTTTACCTAAATAATTGTCACCATTAACATCACCATATCACCACATTTGTTTTTTAGTCATAAGGTCCTGGCAAACCAAAGGATATTTTTTATGGTGCACTTAATTGTCATTTGAATAATCTGATCGAAACTCATTTTTAATATACAAAGATCAATCTTCTACTTTAAGTCTATTTTGTTGGCGTGAAAATATATTTATACCGTGCTTTCTTCCTGTATATACCACTGAACTCAACTGCAGTTTCAAAATGAATATTTTTGTTTATGTATCAAGTTAGTTCCACGTGTCAGTGTTTCTAAACTGCATTTCAATGAATCCGTAATGTCATGGCCCCCCAAAAAAAGAATAAACAATGTAACCACTGTAGTCTGAGTCACGACGAATGACTCTTATAAGCCGGTGCTTTTAATATAACTAAAACATACCAAAACAAATCGAATCAAAATCTTGTGATTTACAATTCAGTCAGGATATCTGTACCGATACCAGCAAAAACAAATACCCAGAGCACAAATAATACTTTAACACTGCTCGTTTTTTTTGTATAAAACAAACAAGAGAGGACCATTTTAAGAAAAGTTATCTAAAAAAAATGTGTGTGTAACATGCTGCACGGTCCCAGACTCCAGTGTGGTGCTGCTGAGCTGAAGGAGACTGCTGAAAGGCAAAGAGAGCCCAATTCCTTTGGGAATTAGCGAGCAGCAATGAGAAGTCGGCAACAACACACAGACAAACCTCCCAGCAAGCAGCCACCCAAGGTTGTGAATCCTACAAGCAGCTCCCCTTTCAATGCAGGAACTTCATACATTTCAATGGCCATTACAGCTTCAAAGAATCAAATTTTCATCATTGTCTGTCATCTGCCACTTGATTCATATAAAAGAGTTTCTTTAGCATGAATTGCAAACAAAAGGCTGCCAAACACTCCGACTTACACAAAGTCTTCACATGACTCTCGAACAGGCAGGGAAGAACATACAGCACCATTCGCTCTGTTTTAACGGAAAGACTTTAGTGAATGAGGAAAAAAAAGCGCAAGACTTGAAAAACTGTGTCAAAGATTACTTTAAACACTAGCTCTGATCTACACCAGTAACTTTGTGACAACAAAGATTAAGCAAAATTTCAGAATTTTCCATGATGTGCATCTAACCTTAGTATCAAATTCAGTTGGTTTGAACATTTAAATGGCAAATATCTCAACATGAAAATGAATCTTTTTGTTGAAAATGTTCAGTGCAAAGGGGTCTCGTTCAAAGACGCTGCTGAGCAGAATGACAATTAGTCTAAACAGACATGGGAGACTTAATTTCAATGTCTGATGAACACACACATACAATTCTGGATGAGAACTGATGAAGAAAAATATTGTCAATATCAATAAATAATATATTACATAATTAGTTGTTCCTTATCTACTCTTCCATCAGGCCGAATAAGATCTTAAAATATTTTTTGGTAATACTGAAAAAAATCTTGCCATGGTCCTGCTAGATAAGAGGGAAAAAATTAAGAGGAAAATAAATAAAATAAAGTAGTCTAGACTTAGTCTTGCCTGCATACATTAGGACAACTAAAACTACGAGGGTGATCTACGCAACAGACGATTGCACAATGGCCCATAGACAAAGCGAGCGACTGTGCCTTAAATATGGTGCTTCAAGAAAAAAAAAATAGGCCAGAGAGAGATCACAAAGGAAAACAC